>NC_092696.1:27272571-27473852 GCF_964275005.1 Diadema setosum
TCAGAACATGTTTTTTTTTTCTCTTTGAACGTCCGCGCGTCTAAAATCTAAAGCTCCCTATTAACGCGTTTCAAAACGACTTTGCGTTTATCAACCCTACAGAAATGTTTGCGATCGCACATTCTTTCAGCGTTTCAAAAACGCGCTTCTAACTCCATATAATCAAACAGTTTTGGTTTTCAACTGCCTTAATCACCCTGAATTGTTTTTAAAACTCTAATTCTGGACCAGAAGTGAGTTGATAAACGCACCCAGTATTTAATTTCAGTTTCAATTTATTTATGCATTTTTTTTTAAAGCACGTGCAAACACAAGGTTCCTAGCAGATGGCCTGATTTGATTTTTCCCTAAAAGTTAAGCTTTTTTTATTGCTAATTAACCCTTTCAGTGCAATGAGTCAATTTAATGTGCACGAGTTCCATAGACAAACCAATATACAGGAAATAAACGAGGCACACAAAGAGTTAATCACATATATTATTGCACGTAAGTCTGTAATTGAAGTCTGAGGCTATGAAGACTTGTTTTTGTTTACATCCTCCCATGTAGTAATCTTTACACACCACAATTTGAATAACGAATGATGCTACATGTACATACATTATAAAATCAACAAACCGGACTCTTTCTTTCTTATTTTTATTTATTCTGAAGGTTCGTTATCTAGAATTGAAATAAGTTTCATTATTAAACAAAAAACAGAAAGTAAAATATAAAAAAATATGAAAAAGGTGCGTACTAATAAACCTTCGGAATAGCGGACCTTTTTTATTTTTATTTTCGCTTCAGTGTATTGAATAACGGGCCTCAATTTATTTTCAGATTAACGAACATTCAAAGTAACGGAACTTCGGATTAACGTATGCTGTAACCAGTAAACTCTCACCGATATTTTTCTTACATCTATTCTGTATTCAAATAGGTCGGAGGAATTATATCCAGCAAGGTCATGGACAACATGAATGAAAAAGGACGCATATGCTGCTGCGGCTCAATCAGTGTATATAATGCCAAGGACCCCGTACTAGGTATCATCCAATGCAACTTTAAAAGCAGTTCATTAACTTTGCCACGTTCCGTCTTGTACGCAGTATTGTCCCCACAGCAACAAACTCCAATATCATAAAAATCAAGTGAAAACAAAGCGAAAAAAAAGGTATCAATTGCCATCTGTCAAGCAGTTGTGACTATTATCAGGGCTCGATATTACCGGTGCCCGATGGCCCGGAGCCACTAAAAGTTGGTGTCGGGCCCCCTTTATCATGTTTATTTATCTATCGATGGCTCGATCGGGCAACTAAGGTTCAAAATGGATTGTTATTTTTGCTTTATTTCCGGCCACTACATATTGTTTTCAGGGCATCCGAAATTTCATATTTATAGATTTAAGTGGCCTGAGCGGGCACCCAAACAAAAATGAATAGGAAATACAAGTATTATCATGCAGCTAGTGCTGCACACAATCTTTAGGGGGAGAAGCTTTCAGAACAGAATGTAAATGGTGAATACTAACTCGTGTCGTTTGCAATAATCAAATGACCAATGTATACGAGGCTAACCCATAAGTCTTTTAATAATGTGTCGGAACTGTTTACGTCTAGCGCCCATAACTGCAGCAGCGCTTTTCTTTCAGTTTTACTTCACACTCTTTCACAAAAGTAAGGAATATTCAACAAAATATTTTTGAGGCAAATTCAACTTCACTGTAGCTAATAAATAGAGTTTTAGTTGTTCCCGACTTACATTTTTTTCCACACTGACATGATATAATCTGTTCTCTAGATAGATGATAATAATTTTGATGATGTGATTATTCTGTTTTCTCCAGTATCATTATTGAATAAACTTTTTCCCGTGGCTCTATCTTGAGGAGCAATAAATATTGACATGCACATTTTGTTTTAAAAGTGCCGCCTGTTCAGATGAACGTGATTCTCAAACGCCTGACGATCGTTGGCTTCGTCATCTTCGATCACATGCAGCGTTCTGACGAGGCCCTCAAGGCCCTCATTCCATGGGTGCAACAGGTATCTTCTGCTTTCATTGTGTGTGTGTGTGTGTGTGTGTGTGTGTGTGTGTGTGTGTAATGGTTTAAAACGAGGACACACGTACAGTTGTACGAATTTTACATTTAAACTGAGGACACACAGAGAACCGAGGACGTCCTCGGTATGCATACCAATCCAAACGGTCTGCTTTTTTCATGCTTTTGCATATAGGGGTACATGTTTGTAGGTCCTCGATTAGCATTTTTCCAATGTGTAATAAGTCCTCGGTTGGATGGTAATATACGAATGAGTCCTCGGTTAACAAGAGTCCTACTGACACACAGGTCCTCGGTTATGCGGTAAAATTCTTATGGGTAAAACAGGTCCTCAGTTTTCACCGTAGACGCGTATCTGTGTCTGTGTGTGTGTTTTCCGTCATTATTCAATTCAAAATTGAGACAATGCTGCCAAAATCTTTACAGAGATATTCTCTTCAAAAATTAATACACATGCACTTTTGATTTCATTATTTTGTTTTTGTCTCATCATTGGTCAATTCAAAGTGGAGACAATGCAGGGTAAGGTTTTACATGCAGACATATTTATGATAATAATGATAATATGAAATATATAAATAGCGTGTGATAGTGTTTAATTCAAAATGGAGACAATGCTGCCAAAATCTTTACAGAGATATTCCCTTCAAAAATTAATACACATGCACTTTTGATTTCATTATATTTTTGTCCCATCATTATTCAATTCAGAATGGAGACAATGCAGCGTAAGGTTTTACATACAGACAAATTTATGATAATAATGATGATATGAAATATTTATATAACGTTTAATACAAACATGTGTCGAAGAACAAAAAAAAAACAAGCATATAAATCAACTACGATTACAAATAACAATCTACACATAACCATCAGTTCTATTCGTTAAATAAATATGCTTTAAGCTTCTTTTTGAAAATGTCAGTGGAGGTGGATGACTGAATATGAGTAGGGAGGTTGTTCCAAAGAAGGGGGAGGGCACAAACGGAGAAAGCACGGTCACCATAACGGTTGTGGGTGCGAGCGACATAATGCATAAACTTTACAAACTTAACATAACAATTAAACTGTTAAGTTGATGAATTCCATAAATTTCATGGAATTCATCAATTGTGTTTTCTTCATTTTGCTACAGATTATCACAATCCCATGTACTTTGTTAACTTACGTTTTTGTAATAATAAGTACAAATATGTTCAGCTTATACATGATATATAATTTTCAACGTTTATTTGAAGGAAATGAAAATAACTTTGAACTTTGAATCCTGTTCAAACAAAGAATGAACTTGCGTAGACCAGATGAACAGAATGATCCGTCCACTAATACTTGAGAAGGAATCCATTTCATTATTTTTCACTGAATGTCTCTTTCCAATGACATTGATTGATAAATATCACTTTTTCTGTCATGTGGATGTGGTGTCAAGCAGCATTTATATGGATTACATGAATAATCATTACATCACAGATGCTTATCCCAGTGAATTTAAAAACCAGCATGCCCGTCAAGCCCGTTGGTACTCATAACCCTTTTTCTGCTCATGCGCAAAGTGGAACTCCACACTAGGTTATTACACTTTATACATAAAAATGTCTACCCTATCTGTAGAATAACTCTTATCACTGTTGTCTTCTCAGTCAATATCGCTGTTTAGTTCTGAGAAAATGTAATTAGGGCATATGGATAGCGTGTAATAAAAAAAAAAGTTGACATGCCATGAACTCTACTCGTGCACTATCCATGTACAGTAAGCTTGTTTTAAAGAGACACAAGAAACTGTTCTACTATTGTGTTGTTTTGTATGTTCGGGCTGCAGACGAATCTGAAATACCTGCAAATTACCGAATGAGACGTTTTCATACGTTTTTGTTTCATCTCTGACGTATAGGGAAAGATCAAGTACAAGGAACACGTGACCGAAGGCTTCGAGAATACGCCCAAGGCCTTCATGGAACTCTTCACAGGGTCCAACTTTGGGAAAGCTGTAGTCAAGGTGTGAACCACTGCGCGGCTCGCTGGAACGCCGCTTCGAAATATCGTCACATCTTAAAGCTGACGTCAATATGTCGTCAATATGTCGTCATTATGTCGTCAATATGTCGTTGTTTATGTTTTCGATAAAATGTTGTTAGTTTTCTTTTTACTTAGTATGAAATAGGAATCTATATGCCTGTTTCTCCTATCCTCGTTCGATAAAAATATTGTCAAAGATGTTTTAAATGATAACTTTTTGCTGTCTTTCGACCATTTAGGAAAAAGCTTTTATTTTGTCTCTCATAGTACACTTGTGTAAAAAGGTTTTATAAGCTGCCATTCTTCTTTTTTAGAGTCTTTTTTTCTTCAACATTATAGCACTTTTTTAGAGATTGGAAATATTTTACACAAAATGAGGAACGGTGACGATTCGATAGTCTTTGGTTGTTATTCACAGATGTCAAAATAGTCATTAATGTCAAGATAGGCATTATGTAGGTTATCTGAATGGAAATTGATCTTACTCACGTTTCCACATTCCCGTAGAAGTGTCTGTAATGTCTTGTGAGACCTCTTTACCGTCAATGAAGTGCACAACTTTCAGCATTGCAGCATAACAACTCTTTTGATGCGTCTTATATGGTAATAAAATGCTAAGACATGAATTATACTATAAAACTGTTGCTAGTACAGTTTGCTACATACCTAAAGTACATGTACGCTGCGCCTGGCAGGGATAGCTTCGCTACTACACCTTGCACTTCTGAATTAATTAACAACAAAATAGTTATTAGCACACGTGTGTTCAGGATAACGTCATTTTCATAAGTGATATTTTAGACGCCAGACATTTACAGTATTACACTGTATTGATATTTTAGTAAACATCATTGTTCTCAATACGTCTTCCAAACGTAATATACTTACCGGTAAGACTTATTCTTGTCAAACATAAGCGAAAGAAGATCTGTGTAATCTGTTTTTCTTGCCATCTTTGATTGTGAAATATTTTAAGGCAAATGTTAAGTTGAAATGAGTATTCAAAGTTTTATATAATGTCTGCTTCGAATTCACATAACTTGAGAAAACCTGAACAGGTATTGTTGCATTTTGTGGGAACATGAAAATAAGTCTTCTCGTTAGTAAAATTAATGTAAAAATATTTCGTTTGGACCGAATGCTTTGCTGTTATTTGTCAATGATTCAAACAGTGCATTTCTCTATCAGCTGATGGAAATGATCGTGATGCCAGGAAAACATGATGCAACTGTTTGAACAAACGTAACATGTGAATCGATACCACAGTCCGTAAAAAAATAAAAGTTTGTACAAAGATATCATACAGCAATCGCATCTCGATTTTTAAATGAAATACAACTGTATGTGTCGATTATGTGTATTCTTGTGTAGGCTTTATGCCTTGCCTGTGCATATAGTCAGTTTGTCAGTGAGTGCATGAAAGCAAAGTCGGGTGTGTGTTGTTTTTGATTCATCACTATAGTTATATCTTATTGAGTAGATTAATATATGAAATGAAATGAAATGAGATTTATTTACCAAACAAACAAACATCGTCGACAAAGTCACAACAATTAATAGTTAAGATATAGTTTGGCAAAAAAGAACTGGCAATAGCGTGCAGGCTAGTCGAGGCCAGTTCTTTCAATGATATAGATTATAATATAACGTATTTACAATATTTACAGAAGAATTGTTATAATAGTACATAATTATTTACATGTTTTCATAGGGGATCGTTATTATATTGATAACAGATACTTTCGCAATGATATCCGAAAAACAATACGGGTGTTTATCTTTTTGACATAATGAGGAAATCCTCTCCAAAGTATACTGCCTGCATATGACAAGGCGTCTTTACCTGTTTCAGATCTGATTCTTATTGATTTATAATTCATGTTATTTTTAAACCTTGTATCATAATTATGGTCAATAAACATATTGATGTCTATTATATCACTTTATTTTTCTTTATGTAATGTTCGCAGCATATAATTATTCAATCTGATAAACTAATATCGAACAACTAAATTCATGTGTGTGTGCTTTTGTTTGTCGCAAACATAGTCTGTTTGCTACTGAGTGTGTTAAGACAAGGTCGGGCAGCTGTCGGGTGTGTGTTATTTTGGATTCATCGTCTACTTTATAGTTATATGTTATTGATGAGTTACCAATATATGAATATATATATTGATATCCGTTATATTACTTTATGTTTCTTTATCTAACAACTTAATTCATGTGTGTGTGCGTGTGTGTATGTGCGTATGTTTGTGTGCTTTAAGATAATGTCTGGTGTAACGTTGTTTTTATATGTATCACATGTATCAGCTCTCTTACAACGTTTACCCCTGTTTTTCTCTAAAGCAAGGTTATATACCTCATATTTCATAAACAAGAACAAAGAGTGTATAAAACAACAATTGCAAAACAAAACACCAAAACAAAGCAAAACACAAACAGGACTCATTGTGTCAAACGAACAGATATCATCGGTTTCATATTCTGGAACTGGTGAAAGAAATATACTTTGAAAGTAAATACAAAACTAAACAGCAAAGGAAGGTTACAGGAAAAGGCAGGAAAATGGAGGATAGAAGCAGTCATGGTAATTCATTCAGATTGCGCCAAAATGCTTGCTGCCTACGTCGTTTATTTGTATATTTATTAAAATAAGTTGGGCAACTTTGACATAATGTATAGCATTTGCTTATTTTGTTGGATGACAGTGTCCAGTTTACTCCAAGAAGAGAAATGTGAAGCTCGAAGAAATTCGTCGAGAGGCAAAAGGGCATACAACTATAAAAATACAAATTGTAATTTTGGAAGCACATCTGAACGAGTGAGATATAGACTGGGTATAAAAGAACAATGACAACAGCAGCAACAACAGCAACCGTTCTCTATATCTAATAATCTAAATTATAGTGATAATGATAGTGATGTAGGAATGATGATGAACACGAGGACGACTATAATATGTATCAACCTTGAAACAGTATTGTACAGTTGTCCCAGTTCCCCGGGTAACCGCTTTTCAGAGTTTTCACTGCTTAAACCACAAGTTCACCTTCATAGACATGTGGATTGAGTGAATGCAGCAATATTAATAGAACACATCAGCAAGAGTTTAGAGAAAATTAGAAAATCCGTTTAAAAGTTATGCATTTTTTTAAAGTTTCTGCTTAGTCACTGCTCGATGAGAAGACTACTACAGATTGTGATGTCACATGTGTATAACTATATAGAAAATATAGGGAAAATTCAAGATATTTTCACTTTTTTCGCATAGTAAAAGAACACTTGACTTCCCTCTTTCAGAAGGTAAGGGGAATAATTCTCTTTTAATTTTCCTTATAACGTTGTGACATCATGTGACATCATACACTCTAGTAGTGACTGTGCAGATAATTTAAAAATTCATGAATAACTTTTGAACGGATTCTCCGATTTTTTCCAAGCTTTCACTGATGTGTTCTACAAATATTGGTGCATTTACTCAATCCACATGTATATATAAAGGTGGACTTGTCCTTTAAAATGGAAGCCCTGACATTCATCCATAGCTAAGAATCACGAGATACTAAGTTTTTGGTTAATAGCAGCATTTTCGTCAAATTATCTGATTACAACTTCTTGTCATATAGAAGCAAGATGACTTCTAATTTTTGAATACGCACAAGCATCACAACAGCACATCAAGGTATTGTTTGATTTAAATTCTCTGTATTTTATATTCGTTATGTAAATTTCGACCCAACTATCGTTCATCTGGAATGCACGTAGATAGATTTTCACGAATCCCTATGTTGACATCATAATCCTCTCCGGTCACCGATCCATAATATCCTCGACCACCAATGTCAACATACTTTTTGTGCTGACTCAGTCGGCTACGTGACCATGGAACAACCAGTTACTGCTACATGCCGCAACCTATTCACATACTAAATCACAGATACCGCAATCGTTCAATCACGACATTAATTCAAGTGGCTTAAAGCTGATGTGCTGCTGAAAATGAGATTAATTTTTGAAGATACCTGAACTACCAATGGTCATGAATAGCAAAACAATTAGGATGGATTTATTCTGAACACACACACACACACACACACAAATCGGGCAGTACTGCTCTTAAAGACAAATTTACCATTTGCAGAAGAAACGAAAACACAGCATTAGTGCTTCAAAATAGTTACAAAATATGAGTTAGGGATAGAAACAACCAATGCAAAAATTTGAACCCGTATAATCAATGGTGAATATTATAAAATATACAAAATATGAACAGTAGTTATGATAAATATGTTTCCAGACTAAACCGTCTACAATTATGGTTTAATGAGAAAAATAGTGATATGTCTTTATATTTCAACATCAATTTGAGAAATTTATATGGTAAGAATGTTTTGTGATACAACTGACCTACACATATGCATCAAAATGATATCTTGAACATTTTCTAAATCACTGCTCCCAAAAGTAAGCAGAACTTTAAGTTATATCCTGTATACTCATCCTTCACAGACCTGAATGAGAATGCAATCTGTTTTATATTACTATTCCACATGGAATTGAAATACCACTCAAATTTCATTCAAATGTCTTACTCTCGGTTTCAAAGTTTATCATTTATTAACAATATATTACATACCTTGCTGATACTATTGTATGCATAGCCACCTATCATTCCGGTTGTTGCTGGGTTTTTCTCTCTGCATTTCTCTTACCAGAAATTTTGGTGCTCAAAACGGTTCTACATAATTTGATCACCAATTGCTGGCACTAATACAATATTCCCCTCTGAGAAAATGTGTCGAAAGTACTTTAAATCTTAGCAATAATAAAGATGGGGTAAGAAATACAATAAAAGATGATAATTATGATTATGATAATAATCCTTATACTGTTGTAATGACAAAAATGATAGTAAGATAATATACTCATATACCGCATTTTAAATGAAGCTGTTCAAATACGCTCTAAACCGTAGCAATGGAATTATTAAAGAAATATGAGTTATTTAGATGACGTCAAAGAGTAAAATCTGACGTGCCGTGGAAAAAGACATTACAAAGAGAAAGAAAAAACCCCAGAAAATCTCAGAAAAACCCATCTGGAGAGAAGACTGATTCCTGAACATAGAGAGGACGGTGTTTTTACATTTCACCGTGTGGCACCATAAACATGGAGTGGTGAACGTGTTAACAAATTCTTCGTCATCTTAGCGCCATGTTCACAAACATGGGTGTTTGTTGTTGTTGTTGTTGTTATTGATGAATCTTGTAGCAGCATCGTCATGAACATGGTGTCGCAGTTGTTTTGTTTTGTGTTTTTTTACTTTATTTAAGTGTGGTGCAATTTTCATAAAACAAGGTGCGTTTAATGTGTTAACATTGAACTCTTTGGTAATACGGATAATATGATTATCAATGATAATAGTGATGATGATGATAATAATAATAATAGTAATAATAATAATAATAATAATAATAATAATAATAATAATAATAATAATAATAATATTGATAATAATAAGGGAGCTCACGGTTGTGATTTGCGCAGGTGCAGAACGAAGGTCAAATGAGAATGTCTGTGTATTTGCCACTGACTTTAAAACGTAAAGAAGTCGCGAGCAACTATGAGAATCTGAATTATGTCAGTACAATGTATGTGTTTCAGACTAAATTAGAACGTACAGGTGTAAATCATTCATCAACACTGTTTAGCATAATCTCTCCATGCACTTTTTCAACAATGATTTAATACAAGATGACATGCTTCAAAAAGGAATTCTTGATCACAACATTATGTCCATGTTATTTCAAAGTCTGTGGTGTAGGGGTCAAATGAGACATGCACTAACCGTGAACTCCCTTATTATAATAATAACGATAATAATAATAATGATAAATATGCAAAACCAACTTGAAATATGCGTCATTGATCTAGAGGCCTATTCTGAGATGCAGAGGGACATAAAAAGAGAGCTATATAGTAGTTGTACAATTGTACATAATATGGAAGCGGAGAGAATACAGAAGCGATATAGAAATGAATAAGCAATCTAAGAAATATTCAACCAAAGCCAAGATACGAACATGCGTGACTCTATAAAATATTTTGGAGCTGAATAGTGTGACTGAGGTGGAGTGGGGTGGGAGCTGAGCTTACACTGAAAACGCATAATCATTGCTCGAACAATCAGCACTATATACTTGTACTAATATTTGCTCCCCTTTTGAAACATCACCGTCCATATCGAGGGTGAAGATGAAACAAATAAAGCATATCAGATTCCCCTCCCACGCTTCGAAATTTCCTCCAAAAGTGATATCAATATTGTGTTTGACGATCCTTATCTCTACAATTATATTATTTTCGTGTTAATTTTTACACCAGTGCAAATTAACCTCTACAAACTAACCTCTCAAATAAAAAACCAATTGTTTATTCAGAATTCACATTTCGTGTTGATACCCTAAATCACTCAGCAGCTTTGCCAGTGCTGGTGTTCAACCTTGTTTATCAGAGTCAATTATGTCCTGTTCTAGTTCATAACACAAAATGAAATCTAGAGTGTACCCACCCATATCCACAGCTAGCCTTTTGTTACGCCATAATGATAGAAGGAGTACAGTATTCTACACGCCGTGAGAATTTGAAACCCAGCTCTGAGGTTGAGAACAGCGAGGTACAATTCAATGAGAGGGTTAATATCCAACTGGAAAGAGCACAATGTCCCACAATGTGTTCACAGTGTGTTCATAAATTCGACTACAGTATGTGAAAACACTCGAATCTAACCGTGTGAAGATGATTTCCCACTGTGGTGACTGGTGAGGTTTTCACAGAGTGTTCACACAGTAATGCTTTGTTTCAAGCAGTGAATTGATGATTCATATTATGTTCACACTGTTAAAACGTTCGAATTTAACACTGCGAAGAGATTTCACCCTGTGTTCACACTATGTTTCTCACACTTTGGGGACACTTTCTTCTTTTCTAGCAGGGTTGGAGCATAGATTTTAGTCACTAAGCTTATAATATTAAAGTTTAATCAACAGCAGAAAAACTGAACATTCTAAGATGCGCTGATTAAAAACATAATGATGAGTATACTTGGTTACTATAATCAAAATATTGATGATTTTATACCAAAAAAAAAAAGAAATAAATTGAGTAACCATGTCTAACTGTCATGAAACTTTCCCTTTATGATATAGGCAAATGTAGCCATCTTTCACATACTGTACTCCCAAAATGAGAGATCAGCTATATGAAGCAAATAAGCATGATCAGCGGAGAGGTCGCACCCCAACTCAGAAACACCTCCCCCCCCCCCCCCTCCGGCTTCCCTATGAACGAAGCAGACTACGTGATAAATATCACTGAAACATCACGTTTTTGTTGGCATGCAGAACTCACATGAATAATAAGCATGAGGGAAGAGCAAACTGCACTGCTCGGTGGATCCAGGAATTCCGTAAAAGGGGAGGGGGGGGGGGGTCACCTTTACAACATTAAAGAGGGCGCACGCCTCGCTCCATTTATTTTATTTCTTTTGTTTAATATAATAAGTAAATAAAGGGGGCGCGCGCCCGGTGCGCTCCCGCCTGGATTCGCCAGTGGTTCTTTTCAACCTCACGTCCATGCGTTTCCTCGCATGACAGTGATATATAAAGAGAAAGCTCCAGCGCTCTAGACACCTGGACTGACGATTTTGCGCCACAGCATCAGACACAGCCGCAGACACAGCCGACGTTAATAAAATGGCTCCTGCCTCGGCCAAAAAATTTGTTCTTGCCAAGGAGTTCGCGGGACAAGTGACTGAATCTAACTTCAAACTTGTGACTTATAGCCTCCCGGCATTACAGGATGGCGGTACGTATATAGTGAAGTCGTAGTAAGACTGCACAATTTGTGGAATATTTTTTTTTTTTTATTTCTGTATGATGTTACTGCGATGCTTCTCCTCCTCCTCCTCCTCCTCCTCCTCCTCCTCCTTTTTTGTTCTTTTTTTTTCTTCTTCTTCTTCTTCTTCTTCTTCTTCTTCTTCTTCTTCTTCTATTTCTTTGATGTTAAAGTGTGTGTACTTTCGTCCTCTTACTGTAAACGTTTTATTCAGTTCCCATGCATCAAACCAACGCAGAAATATCACTTACAGCATTTCGCTAGAACTTAGAAATTGCCATGGTCTCGGCACATTCCGTGAAAGCTCTGGAATAGAAACTCGAGATCTTTATACATAGCAACATAACCATTTTTCCCTATCATAAAACTTATTCTGATAATTTTCAAACACACAAAGACCTGAACATCATTTTTTTTCCTGACATTGCTATCAAAAGTAAAAAAAAAAAAAAATAAAATACGGCTTGATTCCCCCTTTTTGTAATCATGAAGTGAACTGCTAATGAACACAGGTTTATTCAATTACAGGTAGATGATGATATTGTCTTATGTTAAACTTTGTCATTTCTTCTAGTTTAGTTTAGCCCTAAATGAAAAATTATCATTTATGCAAAAACTTCATCTTGGTACATAAGTGCCATTTCGAAACAACAGAGTAGTAGTGATTGGTTATAGCAAATCTTCATGTTCTATTCGTCACACTGCACCATACCATAATGTTTGTTTTGTATGTAAGATAATTGTATTTGTTTTGATTTTGAATCTGACTTATTATCGACTTTATATATATATATATATATATATATATATATATATATAATACATATATTTTGATTACAGAGGTGGAGCTTCAGGCACTCTACCTTACTGTAGACCCTTACATGAGGTGAGACCATTATAGGCGTTATTTACCCGTTTTAACGCTTGAAAATAGTTCTAAAATGTAAATTAGGGATAGAACAACAAAATAATCATGTTAAGTTCGCATCGCGATTAATCAAATTGCTTTTAAAAGTTGCTCTCAATCATTTTTCATCACTTTATTGAATCAAACAGACACAACTCGATTTTTTCCAGTCATTGAACTGATTTAGCTTGTCTGTTGCGCCTAAAAACAAAGAATGGAAGCCAAACCGTAAGTGGCATTAAATACCGATTATATGAGAATACGAAGATTGAAGGAAATGTTCCTTGTGGTGGGCTCAACCCAACGATACTGGCCAAAGTCGTTTTATTAATCACTTCCCGAAGTGTCTCAATTATTGTCACGAAATGGCATCAAGTTTACCCCCGTGTGTTTGTAAACTGTAATCCCTTATCCATTATACACATGAATTCTATGTGGCAATACACAAATCGTGTAAAGAAATTCTACACAGTAAGCTGCTTTTTTTTTTTTTAGTTTAAAGTGACTGTACAGTACTGGTTGAGGTAGGGATTCATGTTTTGAACATTCCTAAGTGAGATAATGAAAAGTCTCTTATGAAATATGAAAGAGCATGTAATTTTAAGAAGGATTCAACGTTTATTTGATGAAAATTGGTTTTCAAATAGCTGAGATATCAAACAAAGTGCTAATAATAAAAGGCGACATGCCACAACTTTATTAGGATCTCTTTGTTTCACCTTGTTTTTGGATATCTCAGCCATTTCAAAACCGATTTTCATCAAATAAACTTTTGATACTCCTTAGACCTGCATGCTCTTTGACATCTCATAGAGTGGTTTCTGAATATCTCGCAAAACGTTAAAAGCTAAATTTTCACCTCGACCAGAACTGTTCACATCCTTTCAAAATATTGAAGTTTTCTGTTTTTGTCGACAGGATTTTGCCCATCAAAGTGGGAGATTTGATGATTGGAGAACAAGTGGCAAAGTACGTATTAAGTTCTGTTAGATTAGTTTCTTTCCTCTGCTACTCGTCTTTATTATATGTATAATTTATAATATATAATATTCATTATTCAATACATAATATGAAATACGAATATATGATATAATGTATAGTATAATATTATATCATATACATACATATACATGTACATATAATAGATATCCATACACTCAGCAAAAAGAAAGTAAAAACTTTTTCAAGTTTATATTTCTTATATAAACTTTGGCTAAGAGTTGATGTATTATAATTATACTATAGGCAAGATAATTCAATTGGCTATCAACCTGGTAGTTCAATAGAAATGGAAACCGTGCGCATGAGTGAACACCTCTGTTTTTACCTTCCAAGGGTCAAAAGTAAAGACATTTATTATTGCCTGTAGGCATTTTATGTTGCCATTAAGGATACTTAAGAAACAAATAAAATTTACAGACTGAATATAGGCCTATTATCATAAAGGCCTCGATACAAATTTAATTTCAAATATTATACCGAAGACAGGGCAAACCGATATAAACTGCAAATCCTCTGGATTAAAAGGCGACAAATAAGATCCACAGATATAATTTTGAACAGACGAACAACAAAGTGCCTGTGTTACATGGAATTATTACTATAAACTAGGAATTCCTCTATCCAATGGAGACTGGTTGTGCCTCAGCTGTATAACAGTTTACTCTTATACATAATAATATTGTTACACTTTATTGTATATCATTACACTCAGAAGCGTGGAAACAAAGTACCAAAAGTGTTTTCATTATTATTATGTTATTATACTATATTATGATGTTATGATGTTATGATATAGCTGATTATTATATGTTACGATAACTATTATGATATCATAATATGGAGGATTCTGGGTGCATACTACACTGGTGATTTGGTGACTTGGTTTGATTTGATTTAATATGATTTGATTTATTCTTCGTATGGCATCATTAAGTTTGCTTTTTCCTCCCCTGGCAACCAGCGGTATGCACCTAGAATCACCACAATCTTCGCGTCATGTAATGCGATTTTCTGTTTGTGTTTTGTGTTGAAATGCCAAATGCACAAATAATAAAAGAAACAAATAATGATACCAATAAAAACAAGTGTAATGATAACAATAGACATTAAAAACAATCAATTACCTTCTCTAAATCTTCTGTCAGAGTGGTCAAGAGCAAAGACCCGAAGGTGCCCATCGGTTCCATTGTCCAGGCTGATGCTGGATGGGCATCCGGGTCTGTTGTTAAAGGATGCGACGTAACAATCGTCGCCGACTACCCCGATCCAAAATGGCCGAAGTCGCTGGCACTAGGCACGCTTGGAATGCCAGGGTAAGCGTTCGTTGCTTAGCACGTGTTCATTGCTCAGTTTTCGAATCAATTAATGTAGCAGAAGTAAAGAATCCCAGCCGATTGGTGTTAGTAATGGCATGCGAAAAGAGTACGTTTGAAATGTGATTCCCTGTATCGAATGACTCGAAGTAATATCAAAAAACATATTCTTATCTTATCCATACAGTGTAGGATTTCTGTATATCAAATATAGCGTCACTGGTGTTCTCACAGAGGACCCTGTAAGTGTCATACCTTAGTAGGGGTATTAGCCATGCACCTGGGCAAAGCATTAATACCGTATGCCCCCCCCCCCCCAAAAAAAAAAGCAAAAACGAATAAACAACCAGATACTACGGGACCATCCGCAACGATACTTTAAAAATAGTGAATTAATCCAAACGCAGTTTCAGGGTATGAAACTTATTACCCACATCTTGCAGAAAGCCATCCGATTTGCCCTACCGGTCAAAGAAAAATGAGGATCTTTGTAGAGCATGTCGGGAATTCTTTCCCTCCCAGCTCTGTCTATTGTGTTACATTAACATGCAGTTCCAAGAGCATCGAAGTGCAGAACTTGGAAGCAACAGACCCATGACATGTTAACGATCCACATTTCTCTATGGCCATTTTTAACCAAATTGAATGGGGTTTTCTGCGAAATATAGGGAAGATTTCATATTTTAGATCCTGAAATATCATTCAGACAGTTAAATCAGTTGAAAGTTATAATGTGGAAATCCGATTTTAGTTTTGGGGGGACATATACTGTAGCTATAAGTGAATCGTCTTGACCACGAAAGCAAGAACTGGGCAGGATTAAACCAACAATCTCCTTTTTGCAGATCAAGAGTAATATCTACCTTATTAATCATTCAACTAGTTCTCTACTGAGAATCCAAAAGATCCATTAAAGACTTTTTAGACGCCTCATCCTGTTCCAAGTGGTTATTGTGCGAATGCCGATTGTAGCTTTCATGTAATGTTCATGTATCTATTGCCCGTTAAATGATTATATCAATGTCATAGGAAAACTGCTTACCTGGCGTTCCTTGGTATCTGTAAGCCGAAACCGGGAAAAGGAGAAACCGTGGTTGTCAGTGGCGCGGCCGGAGCAGTGGGAGCAGTAGTCGGTCAAATCGCCAAGATCATGGTCAGAACCACCACCCTATTACGTAACGTCATTTTCGGGTGCAGGGCAATTACCCAGGACCCTTCCCCTTCCCCGACCGTAATCCTAAACCTTAACCTAATCGTAACCCTAACCCAATCTCTATCCCTACACCTAACCCTTGCACTAAACTTTACTCTTACCACATTATAACCAGGATTTAGCCGGGAGGGGTGGGGTGGGGGTTAATTGCCCTCTGGGGGTAATTGCCCTGATACGGTCATTTTCTTTAACCAGGAAATGGAGTAAAGTGAGGGTTTATGTTCGTTCAGGGTCATACCAAATTAATTGTGAAATTGATTGTATCGCCACTATTTTTAATCATTATATTCCTTTCGTCATTGACCATTTTTTGTTCTATTGAGTAAATTGCTTCTCTGATTTTTTTTTTCATAATATTGTTAATGTTATAATGAGGAAAGATTAGATAGAACGGGATGAACTAAACCCAGGAAAAGTCGGAAAAATATTTAATGATTTACAGAAATTTGCTCATGCAAGAGAGAGAGAGAGAGAGAGAGACTTGATTATTTTTAAATTGTTTGCCAATTCAAGAATGAGTCTTATATTTATTGGTAAAGAGTCTCTTTAAAAACTCTGCAATTTTTTTTTTTTTTTATAATACAGGGCTAAAATGAAAGGCAATATTACTTACAAGATGAAACTCTGACATTGCATCATGGTACAATTAATGATAGCATTACATAATTATAGAGCAAATAACCACCGATGTGTGGTTGGGGACTTTATGGGCTATACATCGGTTGCCAATTAAGATGTTATTAACAGTTAACCAACACGCTACTGGTGAAATGAAGCCTCTAATGTACCTTTAACTTAAAGGGAAGGTCCATCTGATGTTATATTGCTTTGTATGAAAACAGAAAAATCAGAGAAGTAGTGCCTAGATGAGTGACATTTTTTAAAGGAAAATTCAGACACACACACTCACACAAAAATTATGAACTGATAAAGTGTAGAGAGTAAGACAAACTGACAAACTGACAACTCTCTGTGACGTTTAGGTGTTGAACAGCTCACCATAGTTTTTGTACACAAAATTTCCGTGGTTTTCATTTTTCTCAAAATTATTTTATAGTAATAATGATGATAATAATAATAATAATAATAATAATAATTACTATTATTATTATTATTATTATTATTATTATTATTATTGTTATTATTATTATTATTATCATTATTATTATTATTATTATTATTATTACTATTATTTCTCATATATTTTGGCACCGACAGAATTCATCCATTAAGAAGGACATGCAAACACATACAATCTAAGCATATATAATACCAAGAACAAAATTTTCCAATGTTTCACTGATCTAGGCCTGAGTTTTCTGTTTTCACACGAATATATATATATATATATATATGTAATATATCTGGATAGAATATATTCTTTGCCCCTTTGTATGGCCCGAGTGCTGAAAGCCACTCCTGCTACATAATATTATTATCCAAAGTCTCACGCCACATAAAGGGCTTGAGGATTCTGTACTTGCAGTGCAATCCTCCAACAAACTGGAATTCAAACGTATTCCCTCGGAATTCGCCCTAATTGCCCTGCAAAGTCTTAAATTCTCTGTCTCTTCTGTTCCAGGGCTGCAAAGTCATCGGCTTCGCAGGGTCTCAAGAAAAGCTGAATTATCTGAAAGATCTAGGGTATGACATCGCCCTCAACTACAAGACCATCAAAGACTTGGACAAGGCTATCAAGGAAGCCGCTCCAAATGGTGTCGACTGTTACTTTGACAATGTAAGCTCGTGCGACACGTTATTCAATCGATATGGGTGTCTACTTCGAGATGATAGAAATAATGATGATGATGATGGTGGTGGTGGTGGTGGTGGTAGACGTCGTCATCATTCGTCGTCGTGTTTTACAATGACGATAGTGAGAATCGATAATGTGTCATAACTCTTCGGGCTAGATGTTAAGTGCATTGAGAAGCTATTCACAGATCAAGAATTATCTTTTTAAAAAAGACACAAAATAATAAACAGTCAATACAAAAACAGTACGCTAGTTTGGATAAAAATTCTTTCGGTGTGATCTTGGAAGTTTAAGAGATGAAGATGCAGAATATTATTTTGGTTTCACGTATTGGTTCAAAATGAAAGTTAAAGATCCTGAATCTATATACAAGCTATATGTTTACTTTAAAACTGACGACAACAACAACAAAAAATCATGTGGTTCATGATTTTTCTTCATAAATCATAGTCAGACATTTACTGGTAGGGAGTATAGTTCACAACCTATTACGGATAGCTCACATTCATTGTGATATGGCTTCTTTATACTACGCGAGTATGTAGGGGATATCATGTAGAATTGAAGCGTCTAACTGGTGGCACTGAGTTTTCTGAATACGTATTATTTCTTGTACATGTGAGACGTGCCTTTGAGAATAGTTTCATGTTTACTTTGTGCAGATGACTGTGCAGAATACGCCATGCTTATAAAACATACAGTGCAGAATATTACGCAGCATTTTTCATGTAGATTCAACAACATGCATACAATTGATTTTTTTTTTTAACCACAACTTTGTAGCAGTTCTTTGCAGCAAGGACTGTTTATAATGTCAAAACCTTATCGTGACAACCGGTAGGAACGCAGGTCATAAGTACTCTTGACAAAGAAACTGCCAAATGATTATCTGACCTTGGACGTATAATCTGTCTTTGCCCTAAATACCACGATGACTTGCATATTTCAGTCGTAGATATAACATAGATTCGTTGCGATCAAAAACAGAGAAAAATGAATTCACAAATACTACACAAATAGTGAACCATGACATTGCAATTTTCGTGTTGAACTCTCGACACTGTCATGTTCACGCAGTCGTGAATTTCCTTAAGTTTCTCTTTTGTTGAAACTCATTGTTTGATTTCTCTTTTAGGCGGTATGGGTATCCAGGGCCCTGTTTCATAAAGCTGTTCGTAAAGTTACGAAGGGCATACGAACGACTGGTGATCAGTCCTGATGTGCTATCATCAGAATTTTAGTAATTCAGCACAAGAACTGATCACCAGTCGTTCGCAAGTCCTTCGTAACTTTACGAACAGCTTTATGAAACACCCCAGGTTCCCAAACACCCCCCAGGTTCCTTCCAAAACTCGGTGAACCTAGAAACCTACAAAGGAAACTATAAAAAAAAAGTCTGAGTTGTAAGGATCATTAATTGCGCTTCGACAGCTATCAAAAAGTGCATTAAGAATAATAATATGGTCAATATATCAATTCTTCTGTATATCTATGGAAAAAACTTTGTGCTTTGCTATTTTCTTTTGAATGTTTTTAACGTAAACTCCACTGAATGAGTCTTGGTTTCAAGAAACGGATTAGTCCCCAGTATTAGCTTTGAATGGTTGAGAATTGGCTAAATGAAATGGAAAATTTGCAAGGATGTCATGGGATCGATACCTGCGTACTCTTAGATTTTTTCCGTTTTTGAGGGAGGTGGAAGTTGTAATAGGTGAACTTGGGCCTTCATTTCTTCATTTGGGCAATTGTTGGGTATCATGATTATCATATCACGCCTTGCCTTGTTTTAAATCTGCATGTCGTTATTTTGTGTTTCTTAGTCGTCGATAATGTTAAGGAAAATTGATAATCTTTGGAAATAATTGAGGTATAAAGTGTATGATATCATGCTCTTAGATATACAGGCCTACAGACTGTAGCCGCTAACACAGACGGTGTAAGTTCGTGTATGAATAACCTCGAACCGTCCTTTACACAGTTCAAACTGTGTGCAAATGTTAAACTCAGAGTTTGCTGATTTGTGAATCACAGTTTTTAATACATAGTTCACGCAATAGCTAGTCTTTCTTAGTTGCACAGAGTCATGAGTAGCCTTCATATCAACAAAGAGTTGAGTTTAAAAAGAATGAAATATGAATCACTGTAGTGTGTGTAGATTACTAAGGTCTTGTCCTCATCCAAATCATTTACAACTAGGATTTTTTTTTTCAAATTGTGTTATGAAGTGCCTGTACTGCAAAGTCTACATGTATACATGTGAAGATGTTCTTGCAAAACTGACATAATTAATGTGACGTATGTAGGTATTATCAGGAGGTGTAACAGACTTTTGTGCATTCTTATTGAATACCAGTTAAAACAACTCTTAAGTGTTTTAGTCGGGGTTTTTTTTAAGGAAGGAAAGGGGGGTTCGTGTAGGTTTACCAACCTGTTTAACATTAGAACACTATAGTTCTCAGCAATATATGCTCACCATTACCATTTTTTTAATTGGCTTACTTCTTTTCAGGTCGGAGGTGAATTGTCCTCCGTAGTCATGAACAACATGAACGTCAAAGGCCGAATATGCGTTTGTGGCTCCATCAGCTCGTACAACTTAGCCGATCAGCCCAAAGGTCAGTCTGAGATGGGGTGATGATTTAAATGAATTTGGGTGCTGTAAAAAGTGAAATGTAACTAATGAAAGATGAAATTGTCGGGTAGAACTGATCTAAGCTTCAATTAATTGCATGGTGTTTATTTTTTTCTTTAATCTGCAATTACCTCTTTCTTTTCTTTTTTTATGTTTATCTTAGCTTTCTGGAGTTCCTCGACATATCTAGAATGTTTTTCTCACTCAAAATCATACACATGAGCTGTATAGATTCAAACAGCAAAAGCAAGGTTCTTGTTTTCATAATTCCTCACGTTTGAAGAAGATTAATGCCAACAAAACACAGTCCAAAGGTGTATAAGAATCACAAATTCTTCAAATCAAATTTTGGTGAATTGAGAATTGGTGTTGGTCAATGTATTGCCACTCACGACATGCCATCATTGACATGCACTTTTAAGTCTATATTAAACAAATAAGCCGTAAGTCTTTGCGTCGGGTACACAAAACAATACTTCTTAACTGTAGACAAACGAAAGAAGTCACATAGGTTTCTCTTAAGGATAGGTGAAACAGAATATCTTATCTCGATAATATCATATATAAAACTAGTCATGCGGAGCTATGTTTATGAGCATTAAAAGATGTAGGCTTTGAAAAGGGTCTGCACTTTCCTGTTTTCAAGTCACCTTCTCTCAAATAATCTCATGTGACTAGATAATGCTGATACTAATCTATGCTTGCGATATAGAATGCGATACATCTGCCTATTTCGTCTGTTGACATATACCTTTCAATAATAACACAATAACATCACTCCTGTATAGGGGTATTTTTTCACAAAGATGGACTAAAATGTTAGTCCCTCTTAAATCAGGAAGGCGGTATACACCCACCTCCCTGCTTTAAATTGCTCTCTACCTATGTATAGCCACCGCTGCCAACATATATTTAAAAAATCACAAAATAACATACAAAGGGTACGAGTGGATCATTCACATGCACTAGCAAAAACATAGCTGGCCAGCCACACACCAGAACTAATTTACCTGACGTCTTTTCTTTGCAATAACACCTCCGGCATGTCCTGGTTGAAAATTTTATTTTCCATAGTGCCATCGTTCCAGTTGATAGCGGTTCTAAAGCAGCTCACAATCCAGGGCTTTTATATCTACGACCACAAGGACGAATACCAAGATGCTCTCGATGCACTCATCAATTGGCTGAGCGAGGTAGGTCACGAATGCATAAGAGAAGCACTAGTATATCAAACGAAAATCATAAAAAAGGATGTTAAACATGTGGTTTACTTCCCATATGATGCTTCCTTTGTCACTCACTTGCCTGGCCAAAAAAAAGAAAAAAAAAATGGAGTAGGATTGGCCATACCAATTTTGTTATTATTATCGTTTTTTTATTATTATCATTATTATCATTATCATTATCATTTGTCATTATTGTTATCATTACTATTGATATTATTGTTATTATTGCTGTTGATATTATTATTGTTGTTTTTGCTATTATTATCATTATTTTATCATCATTACTATCGCTATACAATATTATTATTATTGTTATCGTCATTATATATACTTTTGCTATTATGATCATTTGCGGGACCAGATAATATGGGATTATCGGTCAGAGAAGTCAATATCTGTTGAAGGAGTTTGCTTGGTAATATATTGTCGGTCATTACTTTCATAAGCAATATGATATACTGTTATGTCATCTTCTATCTTTATGTTGAACAATGAATACCTATCAAGGAGTATGCATGTTCATCGCATCTGATTTTCATCATATCTTATAGTCAGATATTGTATACTCGGGGTCATTACTGCAATTTTTGTATGTAATCTTATATTCTGTGGCGAAGAACAAAAAAAAAAATAATATTGTACTTAAAGGTATTGCGAACGAAATATAAAGGATTCTTGCTGTGCTTTGATTAGGTGTGTGTGTCTTTCTCAGTCTCACCTTTATCTATAAAATCTATTAGTTCATTGTTATATACTAGAGTATGTAAACAACCGGACATTTTTCATGACTTTTTTTTTTTTTCTTGGCAGGGCAAGATCAAGTACAGGGAACACGTGACTCAAGGTTTCGAGAACACACCCAAGGCGTTCATGGGTCTCTTCAAAGGATCCAACCTCGGGAAAGCCATCATAAAAGTCTAGATGATGAGTGCGCAAGACTTCGGGACAGTCCGAAATGCTTCGCCACAGTCCGGAAGACTTCGCGACAGCCCGGTAAACTTCGGGAAAGTCCGGAAGACGTAGGGACAGCCCGGAAGACTTCGGACAAACCGGCAACATTAACCCTTCTTCGATTAATCTACTGCACCCGATGAATACAACGGCAAAAAAAAAGCAATAATCTGATAATGACGTCACTTACTCAACTGGTTAAAAAAAATAATGTGACATGCTTTTAAGCACGCACACACAGAGTAGCATGCCTACCTTTGACTGTGAAACTGATCTATTTAAGCAACGATGGTTTAATAGATAAGCAAAATGTCATTATTGAGAGCTAGTGTAACTTTTATCGTTTCCAGTTTATAAAAGCGGAAATCCAGACGATTATAAAAATTCTACATCATGTGTAACTGACAGTCCCATGTATATATTTGTGGAATTTATCGAGGTCCTTGAGCAGAAAAAAAACAACAACAACGATACTCTGAAAACCTCGCAACAGATTACACTGAACGCAATGTTGACATATAGGAGTTCTACATTATTTCAGATATGTAAAAATATAGGCCTAATTCCATGATGCCACTTGCTTTACAAGTTCACCTGTGTATACAGAATTTGTACATAAGTTTCGTCTTGTATTCTTCTTTCTTGAGCCCCAACTCACGCATACTTTAGTGAAGCTGTCAGTCATCAGTCATGTTCATTGTGATGTGTTATAAATTTTGAAAACATTCTTATTCCTTATCCCAATCACTGTTTATTCTGAAACTCTGTAGGCCTGTTATACCCAGCATAACAGATTTATAGTTGTTCAAATGTAAATGAAAACCATCTGGAGGTCTCCTTCTTCCATCCATCTATTACAATAATACATTCCCACCGCAAAGGTGGACGTTAATGGGCTTCCAAAGGGAACTACCAAAATATTATAGAGAAAACAGATATCCGTATTCATGACATGACGTGTTGGCATTTTGGGTACCGGGTATGTATTCTATTTGTGTTACGAGTCGTGCACTGTACGATATATGAACTTGTTATGTATGTTCGTAACTTGGGAGGCAATACGTTCATACTACCACAGAGGGCGCTATCAGGTGTATACCAACGTCAGTCTGTGTCCAACTCCCACAGTTTATAGAGTTATCATAATTCTAATGTTATATGATTCTATCAGTTTAAATTATCATGGTTATCATTGCTACGTGAATCATTCTTTCTAAAATGAAATGTGTTGACATCAGTATTGTATTCCCTCTAATAGCTGACTTGCCTCCATAGGCTGTACTAAATATAAGATTGGAAAAAAAGGGGGGAAATGAAAAATGAAATTGAATTGAACTGAATTGAATTGAATTGAATCAAGATAGGACAGTAACATCATTGATGCAATAATCTTATAGCACTGTGTACTCTGGAGATTAATGAGAGAAAAAACAAATCTGCATGTCTGCACGTGTAAACTTGCTACTTTTTGGGGAGGGGGTGGAGCAGGGGCGGATCCAGGAATTCCGTAAAGAGGGGGCGTGTTTACAAAATTAAAGGGGGGGCGCACGCACCCCTCCCCCCATTTTTTTCTTTTTATTTCTTTTGTTTCAACAAAAAATAAAGGGGGGGCGTGCGCCGGCTGCGGTCCTCCCTGGATCCGCCCCTGTGGAGAATATGATGACAGGAGTTGTATAGCCACAAAGAAACACGATCGTTTTAGCAACTTGCAGCGTATATACAATACATTATTGATTTGAATGAATTTAGAGAGAACCTGCATAACACTCGAATTATTATCAATGAGAGAATTAAAGCTCACTAGCTGCGTATTAGATAACGTGAGTTGGTGTGTGTTCTGCTTATTTTTGGAAACATTCATTTGTTCATGAACCATATGGAAAGGTTGTCTCTTTTAATACACACAGAACACGCGCGCGCGCACCCTGTGTTATAACCTATGGAGACGCACAAGCAAAACCCGACTTACTGTCATTAATGAAGAAATATCATAAAGTAAGTAATGTCCGTGGACTTGTGGCTAGCGGTTTTCTAGTCTTAGGACATTTGTCTGTAGAATACTAAAATTAGAAGATAAATGGACTTCTAATAACGTCGGACTGGCTGTTCAAAAACAGCTTTGTAAGTTCACTTCAGAATAACTGCCCCATAGGATTGTACACACTTCCTGAAGTATTCGCCGTGTGATGCAGTGATACATCCCTATTTGAAAGGCTGTATCTCCGCAACCGAATGGCACATGAAGCTGTGGCTTCTACCATATTACGCGCCAAAAAATTCTCTATCATATATGTCAAACTCATTGTGATTGGATTGTAGGTCTTGTCGGAATTGGCAAAAAACTGAGAAGGTTCCGTCCTCAATCCAATCACAATCAGCGACACAGAGAAGCTCATTATCATATGAAACATGACGTCAATGTTTATTCGTGGCTGCATTTGGACGAGTTATGATTTCATATACCGTGGGTTATAACGTAAATTGGATATGTATTTCTCATTTCTAAGTTTCCTGAAGTCAGCGGTGAACCCTAATATTAACTGACCACCTACTGTACCAGTTATGACTTTATATGTTGCTGAGAAGATATAGAAAACGGGAATTTTCTTCTTCGATGATGTTCGATGATCATATCTTTCTCGGCAAGCACATATACGCAGAGTGCACCATTGTGTAATGGGGGTGAACGTGCCCAGGTAACCGCGAGTGGAGCATGAAGCACAGTGCAGTGCAGTGCCGGTGGAACTGGCAGTGGTCAACATTCCAACATGATTGTGAATCTACACTACATCAGCTTTCAGTTTCTATTTGTGCATCTTTTAGAGTGTACTTGGGTTTTGCTATACTATTTACTGAAGTTGCTGCACATGACCAGAAAGCGACTGTCAGCAATGTGATACCTCAGTGAATGTGTGCGTATGTGTGTGTGTGTGTGTGTGAGTGTGTGGTCAGTTAAAAAGCAGATAATGTAAACAATTTCATGAAAAGCATGTAATTCATGTTGTCAATGTAGGTTTAACCCATATAATGCTATGTTTATGACTGCCCCTATGTTGTTTCTGCAGCATTTTACCCATATTCGACAATGGACCAGTCCGTATCACTGCTGTGTGCACGAGGTGTGTGGCAGACCGTGTAGGCTCATGAATAATTCAAAGCGTGCACCTTGGCGTTCTGTGTGTGCGGGCAGCGTGCACTCTCAGCTGTAGAATGATTTTAGTAGACTTTTGGCCAAAAACCTTTCCATATGATATATATATAATGTATATACATAATTATTATGTCATCTTGGAATATATACAAACTCCTCAAAAACGTCCTGCAAGTCCAATTTGATGTATCATATTTCTCTGAAAACTAAATCATTTTTTTTTCAAATGTGACATCATAAGAAAGCCTGATTAATTTTCTTTACAACAGCTTAATTTTTTTACATTATGTATTCCTGAAATGCACAGTATGACTGAGTATGAGGAAAGGTCAAATGTGAAATGTTGCAAAATAGAGCAAACGTGTTATGTCAAACAGTATAATTCCCAGTTGCTTTGTCGTTTCAGGGAAGGAATGTGCTTGAAAAGAATGCATTGTGAGATTATATCATTAGATTCCAGGCTTCATCCATGAATTAAAAAACTGCAGTAGTATCTGCAGATCAAAATTAAAAATGAAGGTTGACCAAAAAGTCATCTAATGTCTAGGAAATGGGAGTTTTTGAAAGTGCTCTCATTTAAGCATTGCTTATTTGTGGCCTTTTTTCATCAAAACTGTACATTATCAATAGTAGAATTGTTGCGACTTTTCACTTTTGATCTGTCCCCATACTCTTTTGCACATTCCAAGAACACCCAATCATAGCAAGTAAGGTGTCAATTTAAAGATAATTAATCAGGCTTTCTTATGATGTCATATTTAATGATGATAATGCGGATATAAGAGAAATATGATATATCAAACTCTAATTGCAGAACTTATTTTGAGGAATTCAAATATATATATATATATATATATATATATATATATATATATATATATATATATTATACAATTACTACA
Source organism: Diadema setosum (assembly GCF_964275005.1). Lineage (NCBI taxonomy): Eukaryota > Metazoa > Echinodermata > Echinoidea > Diadematoida > Diadematidae > Diadema > Diadema setosum. The sequence goes on from NC_092696.1 coordinate 27,299,587, forward strand.
TACCCCGATGGAAACCCTTTTTTTTTTGCTCAAAGTTTTCACTATTATATGTTTCTGCTCAGTTTTTCCTTTCTTTGTTTCAATTATATGATATATATATAATATATATTATATATATATATATATATATATATATATATATATATATATATATATATATATTCAGAACTCTCTGCCCCAAAAAGGAACATGCGCCTAAAGTGTTGAAAGGTTGGTCCAGCGGGTATTCGAGCTTGGGTCTGCCTGAATCACTATGACGTCTCCGTGGCCGAGCGGTTAAGGCGTCGGCGTTCCATGCCGAAAAGGAGGAACGGTAAGGGGAATAATGACGTCAAAGCTACGCACCGATTTCTCCTTTCTTTCTCGTATCTCATATATATATATATATATATATATACTATATATATATATATATATATATATATATATATATATATACTATATATATATATATATATATATATATATTACACACACACACACACACATATATATATATATATATATATATATATATATATATATATATTTTTATATGTTTGTTTATATCAGAACTCGACACTAACGTTCTTTTCTGGTAGCCCTCTTTGGACCACCAAAATCGTTGAATTTCATATTTGGTGGCCCGAAATTAAAGGAAATACAAAAATCAATTTTCAATTTTAGCAACTGCTGAGCCCGATTGAGCCATGGAAAGAAACAGTGTTTTGGAAAATTGGTCGCCAGACATCGGTACTATTTTTAGTGGCCCAGAGCCAGCAGGCCACTGTAAATGTCTATATATGAAGAGTTTGTTCGCAAAAACCGATAAGTCCATTTTTGAAGATTTTGAAGTACGGTCTCTGTCATAAAGTACAAAATAATACCTTTTAAACGATATATTGGTCACTACATATAAAGGTACATTTTTGAAGTTATGGTCAAAAGAAGCAAAAATTTTCTTATTATATTTTCTTTATTTTTCTTGACCTTTAATCGCAAATATCTCCATTTGGCAAATATGGACTTACCGGTTTTTGCGAACAAACTCTTCATATATATATATATATATATATATATATATATATATATATAAGGCCTATACAATATTGTGTCGCTGATTTATAGGCTACCTCATATTTACGCAATTTTTTTTTTTCTAAAGAGAGCTAAAACTCGTTTAAGTGAGCATGAACAACTATGCACTCTTGCATTATTTTACCATGAATACAGTACATCAGTTTAACAACACAAATCCCACATACCGCCAGCTTTAGGAGTTGTGAGCTAATTCAAGATGTTACAGTTGTAGAAAAGAATGAAATAGAATGAATAAATAAAGACCATCGATACAAAAGCGATGACACAAAAATATTTTCCTTTTCTAAGCTATCGAGACAGCACTTCATAGTTGCTTCTCCTGGAAGCATGGAGGATAATGATATTTCGTCGATATATTTCTTTATCAGGACGAGAGAATGTTTTTTTTTTTTTTCATAACAAAAATTTGGTTCTTGCCTTAAGACAACAATCTTTACTGAGCGTTCCGAAGTTCTGCACAGAAAGAATTTGACCACTTAATATCAAAGGAAAACCTTGACTTTTGCTTCAATCCAGAATGAATGATGCGACAGAGCATTTTAATGAACAGAACTCAGTCACGCGGGAGTGAGTGCAAACATATCACCCAGCCTACATAATATATTCATATCTATCTGAAGTTATCGTGTAGCAATTAATGTTAACACGGTCAGTACTTTTATTTTTCTTAGTAGGGGGATGACCATGCACTCAGTGTTGGACCTGTTTGTAAGTTTGAAAAACAAATAAGTTGATAAATGAAAAATTTAATTAAAAAAGGGATAAGCACCATTCCTAAACATATGAAATGACGTCTATCATCAGACAGAGAAGATATGATTAAAAAATGTCTGTATTTTCTGTCATTTTCCTTTTTTAACAGCTTAAATCACAAATATCTCAACTTAACAAGAATAGAGTTAGATCGTTTTGCGATAAAACTTTTCATATATATATATATATATATATATGTTCATCTTGGAATTTTCCACGTGTTGGACTTCGAATGTTGTAATTATTAGAAGAAAGAGTCTCAAGTACGCCATGGATCCAACGATTACAAAAAAATTTTATTACAAAATTTTCGGTCTGCCTCAGACCTTCGTCAGTGCAAAGACAATGATGGACAATGATAAACATGAATCATAACAACAATGCTATGCGCGTCATGCGCGTAGTGCGTTGCCCTGGAGCTGCGTTGTCAAGGAGAGCGCTGATACGTATAGGGGTATGGTAGAAAGTGAAATCTCAATGAATACTGAACTCAGACTCAACAAAAGTTTCAAGTGCTTGTTTGAATCATAATATGCTATATATACTCTTTATAAAAATACATTGCTTTATATACGTCCTTGTAATAATAGACTTTAGCGATTCTATTTTTTTCGTAGATAAACTTCGAAGAAAAGACGCATATAAAGCACTGATTACAAATGGAGAAGAAATTAAAAGGAATGAGCTAATAGTACAACTAGTTATTAGAGCGTCTGTTTACTGTAAAAATAAAAATTGTATATATATATATATATATATATTATACGGATGATCAAGACATCATATCAAAAAAATAGTGTTCAATACAAATATAATAAAATCTCAACATTAACTCAATAAAAATCTCAATGAAGACTAAACTCAAACTCAACAGTTCCGAGCGTATGTGTATATTATATGCATGCCAATGTATGCTATATATACTATATATAAATACATTACTTTATGTATACATCCATGTAATATTTGACTTTTGTGACTCCAAAAAAGCATGTAAAGACGCCTATCAAGCATCAATCAAGCATCAATTACAAATGGAGAAAAACATGAAAAAATAAGCTCATAATAATCATAACCAAATATCGAAGCATCTCTTTACTGTAATGGTGAGAATATGATAAATTTGCGGATAATCAAGACATCATATTTAACATAAAAGGTAAGTGGTCAATGCGAAAGTAATAAAATCTTAACATTACCTTTTGTAAATAATGAAAAATATGCATATAATATAGGTCTAGTCTCAGATTCTTAGAGATTCGTTTCTTCACATCTTGTAGAAAGAAAAACTGCTTAACCATCCAAGGTCCTTGTTGAGTCCCGTTTCAAAAGACCTGGTTTGGATGATGAATTTCATTTCAGCTAATTTTCTGGCTTCTCTGTCTTTGAAATTAGTGCCGATGATACAGAATTGCAGATCCCGAATTGAGTGGTTGCCCGAGTTGAAATGTTCGGCAACTGGTAGTGATGACTTGTGCTGAATTGAACTTCTGTGATTGTTGAAACGAAGTCTGAACTTAGTACCTGTTTCCCCGATATACTTCGCGTTAGGGCATTTTGAGCATGAGATGCAGTAAACCACATTTGGGGTGTCACATGTGGCGTGAGGGGTAGAGACAGAGAAGCCAGGAGTTAGATCTACTTTTTCAGAGGTGAGCATATGGGCACAGATTTGGCAACGGCTTTTGCCACATGGGCGGTTAGCTTTCTGTTTTTGTTTCTTTGAGATTGAGCTCTTTACCAATAATTCTCGTAGGTTTTTCGGTTGTTTTTGAGCGTTGATGGGGTGGTTCGAGAACGTGGCAGGGAGAGATTTGTCAAGAGATAGGTATTTCCACTCCTTGTTGATTTCGTTAATCAACGCTTTTGTGGAGGGATGATACGTGGTTACAAGAGGTAGCCTGTCAGATGGTTTAGCAGTTTCGCTTTTACTCTTGAGTAACTCTTCACGCTTTTTTGATTTAGCTCTTTCTAGACTGCGGTTTATCATGTGGATAGGATATCCTCTTTGTAAGAAGAAGCCTCCTAGTGTGATCGCTTGTTTGTCAAATTCCTCGTCATCTGAGATGATTCTCCGGTATCTCAGAAACTGACTGTACACGACCGCTTCTTTGCAGTGTTTTGGATGGAAGCTTTCATGGCGAAGATAGGTGTGTTTGTCAGTGGGCTTGTGATACACACTTGTCGAAATCTTGTTTCCGTCAGATATTTTGAGTTTAACATCAAGGAAGGCAATCTCTGACTTTGACTTTGACATAGTGAATTGGATGCTTCGGTTGACTTTTCCGAAGTCTTCGACAAACTTCATGAGCGACTCGTCTGAGTCTGTCCAAATTATGAAAATATCGTCGATGTATCTCAGATAGAGTAGAGGCTTCTTCTCACATTTGGATAGGAAACTTTGTTCTAGCTCACACATGAATATGTTTGCATACGAAGGGGCCATTTTCGTGCCCATTGCAGTGCCATTGGTTTGGAGATAGAATTTGTCGTCAAACGTGAAGAAATTGTGCTTGAGAATGAACTCTGTTAACCTAGCAAGATCAGTTACAAGAGATGCTTCTACGTCTTGCTTAGTAAGAAAATCTGACATGGCCTTGATTCCGTCTTCATGACCTATGTTAGTGTACAGAGAAGTGACATCCATCGTGACTAGAGTAAATGACTCGGGGAGTTTATCCTTAATGGACTCTATCTTGTTGAGAAAGTCAGTGGTGTCTTTGATGAAGCTGGGAATCGAGGGCAAGTATTTTTGTAGAGTTCTATCTACGTAAGCTGACATCATTTCTGTTAGAGAACCACAGTTTGATATTATGGGTCGGCCTGGTGGGATGATGTTATGTGATTTAGCTACGTCGATTACCTGGTCACTGGAGATCTCGCCTTCTGTTTGTTCGAGGTGTGAGGCTACTTTCGCTTGTAGTTTGTGGATCTTCGGTAGAAGGTAGAGACGACTGGTTCTGGGATCGGTGGGGAGAAGGTTCCTGCTTTCAGTTTTCGGGATCGCCGATAGTGATGACAGGACTTCCTCTGCCTCTTTAGTGAATTGCTGAGAGGGATCCGACGACAGGGGTGTGTAGAATCTTCCATCAGAGAGTTGCCGTTGTGCTTCCGCGATGTAGTTGTCTTTATCTTGAACAGTAACTGCTCCCCCTTTATCTGCTGGTTTGATAACTATGTCGTCGTTGTTTTGGAGGGATTTGATGGCTCGTCGCTCACTTGCGCTCAAGTTGTCGGCTGTACATTTTTCGTCAATAGAGCGAAGGAATGTGTCAAGGTGCTGATTAACACTGTTGATGAAGGTGTCGATATACTGGTTTCGATTGCCAGGCGGTGTCCACTCTCTGCCTCCTTTGCGTTGGGATTTAGGATTAGCAGGCACTGCGTTCTCCGCTTTATGTGCATCATGTGAACTATCCCCATTGAAGTACTCACGGAGTCTCACCCGACGTTCGAAGTTCCGGACATGTTGACAGAGTTGGAGTTTATCTCTTAAGCTCAATCTCAAAGAAACAAAAACAGAAAGCTAACCGCCCATGTGGCAAAAGCCGTTGCCAAATCTGTGCCCATATGCTCACCTCTGAAAAAGTAGATCTAACTCCTGGCTTCTCTGTCTCTACCCCTCACGCCACATGTGACACCCCAAATGTGGTTTACTGCATCTCATGCTCAAAATGCCCTAACGCGAAGTATATCGGGGAAACAGGTACTAAGTTCAGACTTCGTTTCAACAATCACAGAAGTTCAATTCAGCACAAGTCATCACTACCAGTTGCCGAACATTTCAACTCGGGCAACCACTCAATTCGGGATCTGCAATTCTGTATCATCGGCACTAATTTCAAAGACAGAGAAGCCAGAAAATTAGCTGAAATGAAATTCATCATCCAAACCAGGTCTTTTGAAACGGGACTCAACAAGGACCTTGGATGGTTAAGCAGTTTTTCTTTCTACAAGATGTGAAGAAACGAATCTCTAAGAATCTGAGACTAGACCTATATTATATGCATATTTTTCATTATTTACAAAAGGTAATGTTAAGATTTTATTACTTTCGCATTGACCACTTACCTTTTATGTTAAATATGATGTCTTGATTATCCGCAAATTTATCATATTCTCACCATTACAGTAAAGAGATGCTTCGATATTTGGTTATGATTATTATGAGCTTATTTTTTCATGTTTTTCTCCATTTGTAATTGATGCTTGATTGATGCTTGATAGGCGTCTTTACATGCTTTTTTGGAGTCACAAAAGTCAAATATTACATGGATGTATACATAAAGTAATGTATTTATATATAGTATATATAGCATACATTGGCATGCATATAATATACACATACGCTCGGAACTGTTGAGTTTGAGTTTAGTCTTCATTGAGATTTTTATTGAGTTAATGTTGAGATTTTATTATATTTGTATTGAACACTATTTTTTTGATATGATGTCTTGATCATCCGTATAATATATATATATATATATATATACAATTTTTATTTTTACAGTAAACAGACGCTCTAATAACTAGTTGTATTATTAGCTCATTCCTTTTAATTTCTTCTCCATTTGTAATCAGTGCTTTATATGCGTCTTTTCTTCGAAGTTTATCTACGAAAAAAATAGAATCGCTAAAGTCTATTATTACAAGGACGTATATAAAGCAATGTATTTTTATAAAGAGTATATATAGCATATTATGATTCAAACAAGCACTTGAAACTTTTGTTGAGTCTGAGTTCAGTATTCATTGAGATTTCACTTTCTACCATACCCCTATACGTATCAGCGCTCTCCTTGACAACGCAGCTCCAGGGCAACGCACTACGCGCATGACGCGCATAGCATTGTTGTTATGATTCATGTTTATCATTGTCCATCATTGTCTTTGCACTGACGAAGGTCTGAGGCAGACCGAAAATTTTGTAATAAAATTTTTTTTGTAATCGTTGGATCCATGGCGTACTTGAGACTCTTTCTTTTATATATATATATATATATATATATATATTGAATAGATAGATAGCTAGATAAAAAGAAAGACAGACAGATGCAGTTTCATTGATTTAACAAAAATGAAAAGAAAATAGGTCTACAGGGTTAACAATATTCCGAAAACGAGGCATCAGGAGCCAGATGGGTACACCCGGGGAAGGGTAAGTCAAACCAAGGTGCGTCTTTTGGGGGAGTGCTTCCAACTGAACGTCTTGTACGGAGGCTAGGGTCCAATGTGCAAAGAAAGAGCTACCACGGTTGTGTATATAGATACAGCAATTACTATGTTATGGCGTGACTCGCAGGTTTGTTGGATTGTTTCACCACGTGAAAACCTTCCTGGTTGGTCAATATACCATTCTCATAAAAAAAGAAGAAGATTCAATTCAAGTTCGTGGGACCAGTAAAAAATACATTGCCGTCGTCAGCGCAGTACACCTAATAGGGCTTAGCAGGTAAGCGATGATATGGTATTAATTTTTCTCGCTCAGATCTGAGATCAACAGAACTAATTTTTATCTCTCTTAAGTTCTTTCTTCAATGGAGTATAATTGAGAGGAATACTGAGGCAGCCTTCACTCCAGTCTGAATTCTATACTCCCGTCATTCCGATTCATGATTCTATATAATATTTTTGATATGAAACACTGTAGAGCATAGTAAGTGGAAATAACAGGTAAATCATCATAACATGTTTTTTCGTTTTTCATATCCACTAAAAATTTTTCATCTAAGAACTCACATTTTTCATTAATGTTAATAATCCAATGGCAAAACGCATTTGAACATGTAGGCCTACGTTTATGGAAAATGTGCAGTGTTAAGGTATTATTATTATTATTATTATTATTATTATTATTATTATTATTATTATATTTTTTATTATTATTATTATTATTGTTATTATTATCATTGTTATTATTATTACTATTATTATTATCATCATCATTATTACTATGAAAGAGACCCTACAAAGATATGGATATTAGTCGTCACCCGATACAGTAGACTCCCGTTGACTCGTTATAACGAAGTCCTCGGAACCAGAGGTTTTGTTTCCTCACAGGCCCCTATCGATTTTTTTTTTTTTTGTTAGTTGTACTTTTAAATTCATATTTATAGGGCCTATAGATATGGAACATAATTTTATGAATATTCTGCAAATGTATTATCATGTGTTTATCATATACATTTAAACTGAAAGTAAGCAAACCTGCATAAATTAAGTTAATAAACATGATAAACCGGTGTTACTGTTTACGGCAGCTTCAACAAATAAGTAAAAGTTGTCGCTGCTGTGCAAGTGCAAACGGTCATGGGGGCCTTTACAGTGCAATACTTGTAATATATCGGATGAGTTTTAAAATCGCTTTCCATAGGAATTGTTTTTAAGGCCACCATAGAAGACATACTGTGATACATGTAATATGTTAGTAGCATCATGGAGCTACCATGGTAGCATCATGGAGCTACCATGGTAGCATCATAGAGGTATACAATAAACGCACTGGTATGGATCAGGCAGTATGGGTCACACGCACTTGAACATTCATTCATTCGTTCATTGTACATCGCACTACATTCACGGCCCATTCACGTTCGCTGTGTTGCGAAGATCATGTTTCCCCTTGGTATGTGCGTTCATTGTGCACCATTGAAGATGGTTGCACTGACTAACTTGTTTTCATTGCACGCAGCGTTTACACAGCGTGCGGACGCGGAGCTTCCTCCCTGACCCTAGGTCTTCGCGTATTGTAGGTGTGTGTGGCCCTGGGGTACCTCACGAGTCAGCCAGCAGATATTCGAGACCGCGGTGTGGAGCAAGATGGCTAGTCGCGTTGGAGCACACTTATCGAAGCGTGGAGAGCGTTTCGTCCAAGTGATTAAAGCAAACCCCGTGCATATGAATCAGATGGGAAAGCTATGAGAAATCCGTATCATCCCACGGAGAACCCTCAGGTTTGTCCTGCTTGTTTATGTATAAACATTGCTTGCATTGCCATTATCGGTAGGCACCTGCACAGCACAGTGTAGGTACCGCGTATATCGGACGTGGCGACCTTGGATCATGGGAACATAATTATGCATTCACCTTTCCGGGCCGTGTCCCCCGATGCTCCTCAACTCCATGTAGCGTACCAAGCGTCATTTTTCTTACGAATGTTTTTGTTACACATTTGCTGTGCTTTTCAGAGTGGATGTGACTGTGTATATTATGTTACTAAGTCATCCGTGATCAGCAGAGCCGTACGTAATGGGATTTTTTTTTTTTTTTTCGGGGATGGGGCCGGCGGTTGGGGATGCGATGGGAGCTGGGGGGGGGGGGGGAGGGGGGGGGAGGAGGTGAAGCTATACACAAGAGAATTGGCGTATCGAGGGGAGGAGGGTAACCCCTGTAGAATATCAGATAAAATTGATATTAAAGAAAATACGACACGATAGATAGAATAAGTTTATTAAAGTTTGTAAACATGCAAAAAGATATGTTCATTCGTGATTTTTGTTTTTGCCGATCAAATTATTTGAAAATCTGCTTTCCGTGTTGGAATATAGTGGCGCTATTCCATATTCGTACAGGACTGTTCTCATCTGACTGAGCTGATGTACCCAGCATGAAATGTGATGGTATATATGTGAATGATAATAATAATAATAACTGTCAAACTTTTTATTGCTGAAACTGCTGTAGGCACTAGGGAGGGATTGATAATAACCATTCACTGACGGTAATTAATGCAAAGATGCAGGTCATGAAGGTAATTTTTGGGAGTCCACAGTGTTCTTTTGATAAGTATACTTACCGAACGTGTTTTCCACCTCTCCTTTTACACCAGGGCCTCGTGAATTTGAGCACAGCACAGAACACCTGTCTGGCACCGATCATTGTTGAGAAGGTATAGTACTTAATCTTTTTATTCTTGTCATGATTTTTTATCAACAACCGTGGTTCAGTAACCGAAGGAGTTACGCAACGGATATGAAAAAAAAGAAGAAAATATCGCATCACCATGCGTTCTCTTTACGGACTTTACCTATCAAAAATTTAATGTAGGCCCTATACTTCTAGATCCGAGACGCAAGAGATACTTTAAACAGATCCCTCCATTCAGGGAGGTGCTAGAGAAGGAGAGACAACTACTTCTCTCCTTTGAAGTCATGCGCGGCACCGCCGAGAAGTTATGCGTTCAACTGCAGGTGTTACCCAGCCTTGACAAAAGAGAGCATATAATCGGGACTAGCGCTCTCACATCTAGAAATACTTGCTCCTACTGCAATTCGCTCTCTCTTTCAATGTGAAGGCAACAATGAATTTGTGTACCTTGAATTGGAGCGGCGAATCAAAATGCAGTGCAAAACTCACAATTTCAACAGCAAATAGTTTAAAAACACGCTGGAACACCTTTAGCGGAGTACTTTATTTGAAAGATCAAAACATCCTTTATTAAAAGATAGAAAATTAATATGCGGAAATGTGCGCATTATAGAAAAATATTAGGTTTTTAAGAGGGCCTAATTTTCATTTCATTTCGATTTGCGAAATACGAAGAAACTAGAAATACATGTTTATAATATTGAATTCTTTCCTAAACTATTCTAAATCAATTCGAGTATTTCATTTAAAATTTTGCGGTGAAATAAAGCTTGTAATTCAACGAAAGGTGAAATGCCTTCTTCGTCTCCGAACTTCGTCTTGAGAGCCGGTGCCGAGCATGACTTCAAAGCGTAGTGGAATGCTAGACATCCCATTGTAACGCCTTGAACCCAAACATGTGTTTGCCTGAATTAATAAGAGTTGCCACTCCATCTCTGTAACACCTTCCTGGTTTCTTTGAGTAGTGTTTTGTTTCAGTCTATTTTTCATCCATCGTGACTTGACTGAATAATTAATATTGTATAATTATCATTGGGATAATTATCGTGATAGCTAGGAAAATTTGTGTTTGATGAGTTATCATCATTCCTGGGCCCGTTTTGTAAAGAGCTGCGATTGACCTTACGCTCGATTTATTGAGCGTAACTCATTGAATGGTGCGTAAGTCCAATATTAAGCGTAAGTCTTGTTTCATAAAGACACTTACGCTTGATTTCAAGAAAATCAAGCGTACCTTTCAGTAGATTTAGCGCTACTTGCGATCCAAAGTTGTTTCTGAAACGCAATTTGCAACTACTTAACGCCCAATCTTTATGACACAGGCCCCCGATTCGGTTCGACTGTGGACTCCACTCATTAGGCCAAAGTCATTGCTATCAAGTAAGCGTGTTATCATGATACACAGATCATAATCTACTCGTTATCGCAGATATTAAAAGTGATCTTAAGCCGAAGAAAAGTTTTAGTCCGCTGACTGCTCTTGAAACCTGATGAGCTAAAATATAACTGCGGAATAGCAATTGTTAATTTTTACGTAAATTGAGAGCAGTGGAATACAACAAAATTAGCCCGACCAGACGCTGTGTGAAGTCACTGTTTATACAGCGACTGGGCTGTGTATAGTTACAACAAAATATAACTATTAGTTGCGAGGCCTCTAACTTCACCGGAACCTTAACCCTATTCCCACCGGCGGCGGGGGGCATTTTGCCGCCCCCCGCCCCCCCCCCCCCCCCCCCCGACGTTTCGCGTGATTATTCCGCAACGCGTGATGCTCTCGCCGCGACATTTTGTATGACTTTTTTCTTTCAAGTATCGCGCAACTTTTGAGACCAAACTTGTCACTCCCGGTCATACCGTTTTGAAGCCACGCCCCTTTGAAAAAAAAAAAATCGTCGAGCCAAAAATTGCTCAAAAACATGACTTGTGTACAAATAATAGTTGTGTTTTTGCAATTAATTCATATAAAAATAAATATCTTTACTTTCAGTGGCTGATAATGATTTATTTTAGCCTGGTTATGCTTTAAAAAGTTTCTGCAACAAATTTTGACGAAAAAAACAAAAACGAAAAAGTAAAAAAACAAAAAAATACATAAGAAATTCAATAAACAATGAAATACAAAAGAAATAATTATGAAGCCGAATTTTTGCTTCAATATTATTGTTGAGGATATTGAAAAGAATGTGTTCACCAAAAATTAAGTCTTGTAGCTTTATTTTTTTTTATTTATAGGCAAAAAAATATTTTCGCATAAATTAGCATAAATTATAATATTGATATAAAATACATGAATTAAAATGTGAAAAATCTGACTATACAGTCGTGTAGATTACATTGGCCTCTACCTTAGTGCATTTTTTTTGCAGGATCGCGCTATCCACGACCGAGATCTGAAGGGGGGGGGGGGCAAAAAAGGCCCCCCCCCCCCCCCCCCCGGTGGTTTCAAGTCCCTCAAAAAAAGCCAGTGGGATTAGGGTTAATGGATCTTTTGGAAAAGTCTAGGCCTGGTTTATTACCGTAGTAACCCATCTTTCACCTCGGTCTTCTTACATCACCCCTAAACAACCAGCTAAACCAACGGGAGTTCTTGCAGTGGGAGCCATGGATGCTACCGTACACGGACAGGCCCTGTCTGTGGCGACTCCGCAAAGCAGTGGCTAGCTTTCTCACTGAAGAGACGGGGCGAAAACACCGCTGGATCCCAATAACGTACGATATCTTCACACGGATCTTCCTCGATATTTCCCTCCGTATAGACATAGTCAGTTTTGTGTATTTCATAAATGATGTCAACCAAAATAAGGGGCTTCCAAGCGATTTTCAAGTAGGCCTATACTGCCGGAAGTTTTCCTCATATACGTATACAAAGAAGGGTCTGCTACATCTCAAAATCGCTTAGTTTATGGTAGATTACATGTATGGTAAAAGATCAAGATGAGTGTGGAGCAGCTTGATTTTCTCAATCTAGGTCAGTGTTACGTTATTGGGTTTTTTTTTCCCACGAAATCTGCTTAAAAAAAAGAAATTAACGCGTCTTTAAGAAAGTTTTGTAAGTCACCTCATAAATGTGTTTGGTTTTGCTCTGTTTGTTTTTGTTATTCGTATTTGGATCACCTAGCTGTATGACCTGCTACATAATAATAACCTGTGGGTGACTAGTGTTGAGGTCTATATTTTCAAATACACTCCGAAGATGTACACGTTTAAGTCCTTACACTTAGCATCCTGACAGAGATATCGTTTTCAAGAAAGCAACTCTCTCACATCAGTTAGGCTTATCAGCATATTAAGGACTGTGCTGTTTTTAATGTTTCTTGTATGAAGTAAATCGGTAAAATAAAAGAAAGATTCATTTGTAATTAACTTCTTTAGAAGTTACGCCTCCATCACATTAAATGTATATACATTATATCGTTAACGTGTGCATGTGGAAACTACGGTATTTGAAAGGGAAAATTATGATGTAATCGCATTATGCGTATTATGCGTACCACTCCACGCCAAACGATTTGTGTTCATCTTTTGACCTTTGACCCATTCACAGGTGATGATAGTAAATCGTGTGACAGCCATAATGTACATTGTCGCCTATCTTCTCTCCGACGAGGGTGGTGAGTATAGGTAAACTGAAGGTGACGCTGGTAATTTATTTCAATGTGATTACACATGGCAGAATACAGAGATAGGATTAGAAATAAACTTTGCAAACGGTGATCTTGTTGCCAATATCCTGCAGACGATGTTCAATATTTTGTTACATTTCATTTTTTGTTATTTATTTATTTTTTTAATACACGAGTATTTTTTGACCTTGTCGAGAAAGTATCAGCCTTGTAGCTGGACCAAACTTCTTTTTTTTTCTTCTAAAATTATGGGTTTTTTTAAAACAAAATAATTACATTGTATAAACAAGTTATTATTCCTTATATCTCCCATAAAGGAGATTAGAATAAAGAAAGAGAGAAATTAATATATATATATTTGTTTATGCTGTACTTTGTATTTCTTTTTAGAAGATATGAAATAAACTTGAATTGAAGGGAATTAAATTAGCTCAAAAAGGGGGCGTAATTTCGCCCCCCCCCCCTTTTGAGGGGTTTTCAACAATCAATACAGGACAAATTTGCTGACAACAGTCTCTAAACCATGAGCCAAGTTTATTAGGGAACGTGTTAATCGATTTTGCGTAAAACTAACACGGACGTTTGTTTAAAATCATTAAAGAGAAGGGCATAGAAATGCGTTTATTGTATCACGAAGCTTGATGGCCCGAGTGGTAAACGCATAACTGTAACATTGGATTTTTTTTTTTCTTGACACATGCACAACGCATAAATGTACGCCCTTTCGATTTGGCTGCTTTAGCAAACGGAAGACTGTTATACAAACAGGACGATCAATAGGGAAGTTCAAAGATTCATGTTTTATTGGTCTGATAAACACGTTCGTCGTATATTTACCCGACTTTTAAAGGGATGTAGTGTTGGTTGAGATGAGGATTCAACTTTTCACTTTTTGCGAGATACTTAGAGACCACTTTTTGAAATGTTAAAGAATAAAGAGCATATAATACTAAGAGGAATTCAAAGTTTACGTAATGAAAATTGGTTTTGAAATGGCATATCCAAAAACAATTGAAAACAAAGCAATCCTAATAAGAATGGGGACCCACCATTTATCAGGTTCGCTTTGATTTGGATATCGCAGCCATTTATTTTCAAAACCAATTTTCATCAATAAACTTTGAATTTCTTTTAGAGTTACATGCTCTTTCATATTTCATAAGAGGTTCCTCATTGTCTCAAAAATCACAAGAATCACAAGAAGTTGGAAACTTGAAGCCCCATCTCAACCGAAACTGTACAATCCCTTTAATACTCGAGCCCTTTTTTCAGTTACGAGTATATTGCTCACCTATCCTCTGATGGTATCAGAGAGTAGGAAACACCACTATGTTCATATAGGCCAGGCATTTCAAAATGTAGATAATATTGCATGGTGCAAACAAAAGTCGCCAGTCCTAATGACAAATTTAAGGCCGCGGCCACACACTATACGACTGTCGGTCGCACGACTGACATGCTTTGGATCCGAAATAATCACAGGGGGGGGGGGGGGGGGTTCACTCTAAAAAAAAAAAAAAAAAAAAAAAAAAAAAAAAAAAAAAATCCAGGTCAGAACTGACCCGGAACTGGGTCCGTTGGGGTCACACACCGTTCTGGGTCAAAAATGACTTGGAATTTGGTCCATGAAGACCCCGAATGGGGTCACCCTGACCCAATTCATGACTCTGAATGGATCATATCTGACCCCGTTCCTTGTCATTTCTGACCCGGAACGGTGTGTGACTCCAGCGGACCCAGTTCCGGGTCAGTTCTGACTCGGATGTTTTAAGAGTGTGCATGCAGAATAAACAAGCTTGTTTATTTCAGATCCATAGTCACTTCATCCTAGTCGTGCAACCGAAAGTTGTGTAATGTGCCGTGGCCTTTAGTCGTATATTTACCAGACTTTTGAATAACCTTTTTTATTCAGTTATATTGCTCATCTATATCGTCTGATGTTCAAAAAGTAGGAAACACCATTATATGGGCCTACTGATATAAGATGATTATAAAGGATCAATTAACCCTGTTCATAGGCCGGGCATATCAGAATTTAGATAATATTGCATTATGCAAACAAAAGACGCCTGTCGTAAGTTAAATGGTGACAGACACAGCAATAAACGCATCCAACAACTGAAATGTTTTGCCGACTTCAGTACAAACTTCAACCTAACATAGACTGGTTAAGTTTACGACACTCTTATGATATCATAGGAACTGCTCTTTATTTCATATATATATATATATATATATATATATATGTGGGTCAATCCACGTCAAATCAACCAATTTTCAGACAATTTGTAACCCGACCCCCTTCAATTTTTTTTTAACTCGCACCAAATGTGCCCCCAAGTGTCTGACGGAAGATTCTGAAATATTTTGCCCCAAGGTCAAACGGTTGCTAAGATACGGCCTCCCTTAGCAACCAATGCGTGGCCGAATAACGGAGTTTAAATAAAATTTGCTATTTTTGATTGACTGCTGGAACCCGATTAGATGAGATACATTGCTCATTTTCTGTAAATTGGAAGAACTTTATGACCTTAACATGTCCAATATATTATGGCGCGGATCTGACAATCTGTTATTGCACAAGAGGTCACCGAAAATGGTGTTAAGCGTCAAAGTTAATGTTTTCGGATGCATGTTTGGAAGCTGATAACTTCAAAATTCAATTAGCTGAGATCCCAATATTATGCATATTTGGAGACTCCCACTTGGTCTGCACACCTACCAAAAATCGGCCAAAAAGTATGCGTCGTTTTCTTGTAGGGCGCCCTCAAAGTTGGATTTTTTTCAAAAAGTCGCTAAGTTCAAGGTCACAAATCACCCCTCGTCCCATCGAGGAGTGACACCAATTTTTGTGTACTGATAGACATTTATCTATATTTTCATTGGTTACCAAAAAACTTTTGTAACTGGAATGTTTAATAGCTGGTTTACGCATTCGAAAATGGTCGTAACCACCCCCAAAATCAACGTAAAATGACACCTGGGGTTTACAGCACATTTCAAATTGTGATAAATCAGAGATGAAGTGCCAAGACACAATGGTATCTTCTGTGATGATAGTCTGTAATTAGTACAAAAAGGATATACATCACAAATCGTTTTGTCTTATTGGCAATGACCTTGAAAATGTAGCTGAAGACTGCAAAAAAACAATAAATCGGTCAATTTTCCGTAGCCATAATGGTGTTAAAGCGTGTTTACATTGACTTTCATTTGTCTGCCATTTCAGTACTCTTGGTGACTTTAAGCTGAAAACTGCTAATCATGTTCCATTTTTAATTCTATTTTAAGCTACAAATAATATTTCAGGTCATCTTTAGATCTTTTGACCTTGATAATGTTCTGAAAATAGCTGTAAATTCCTTAATGTTAGCATATTCCCAACACACATTGTCAAGATTTAGCCATATTTCAAAACTGATTTTTCTCTCAGGCAGAATGCCTGATCATATTTACAGTACTAATTGTAGTCTGTGACCAGTATTTAGAGGATCTGGGATTAATTTATTTGTCTAACATGACAATGACCTTGAAAATACAGCTGAAAAACATAAAATCAATAATAATTTTATTGTTCAAATTTCCAATAATTATTATAGGGTGTTTGCACCGACTTTGAATAGTACGTCATTTTAATATTAATGATGAGTTATAGCTGATAATTGCAAATCATGTTCCCTTTTTTTTCCATTTTGAGCTACAAATAGTATCAAAAGTCATATCCATATCATTTGACCTTGACAGTATTCTAAAAATAGCCATAAATGCCTTGAAATGAGCATATTCACGACAATTGATCTTTACAGCACATTTCAAAATTGATTTTTTTTTTTCACAGACAGAATGCTGAGTGTGTGAAATTCAGAACCAGAAAATCTAAGTCAATGACATTCATAGGATGGAAGTAGTCTTGAAATTGTTAGTGTTTTGATCATTGTAGGTTTCTGGCTATAATGTTAATGGAGATAATAATGTGCATCCATTATCTATAGGCCTACAACCTGGATAAATTAGAAACTACTGCATGTGTGAGCATTGATCATTACAGATCCTCAAGGTATCCATTACAGACTACCAATACTGCAAACAAGATCAGGCATTCTGTCTGTGAAAAAATCAATATTGAAATATATGCTGTAATGCTCATGACTGCGTGTTGTGAATATGCTCATTTTAAGGCATTATGGCTATTTCTAGAATAATGTCAAGGTCAAATGATATGGATGTGACTTTTGATACTATTTGTAGCTCAAAATGGAAAAAAAGGGAACATGATTTGCAATTATCAGCTATAACTCATCAGTAATGTTAAAATGACGTACTATTCAAAGTCGGTGCAAACACCCTATAATTGGAAATTTGAACAATTATTATTGATTTTATGTTTTTCAGCTGTATTTTCAAGGTCATTGTCATGTTAGACAAATAAATTAATCCCAGATCCTCTAAAAACTCGTTACAGACTACAAGTACTGTAAATTTAAATATGATCAGGCATTCTGTCTGAGAGAAATATTAATTTTGAAAATGGTTAAATCTTGTGTGTTGGGAATATGCTAATATCAAGGAATTTACAGCTATTTTCAGAACAATGTCAAGGTCAAAAGATCTGAAGATGACCTGAAATATTATTTGTAGCTTAAAAAAGAATAAAAATGGAACAGGATTAGCAGTTTTCAGCTTAAAGTCACCAAGAGTACTGAAATGGCAGACAAATGAAAGTCAATGTAAACACGCTTTAACACCATTATGGCTACGGAAAAATGATTGACCGATTTATTGGGGTTTTTTTTTTTGCGGTTTTCAGCTACATTTTCGAGGTCATTGCCAATAAGACAAAACAATTTGTGATGTATATCCTTTTTGTACTAATTACAGACTATCATCACAGAAGATACCATTGTGTCTTGGCACTTCATCTCTGATTTATCACAATTTGAAATGTGCTGTAAACCCCAGGTGTCATTTTACGTTGATTTTGGGGGTGTTTACGACCATTTTCGAATGCGTAAACTAGCTATTAAACATTCTGGTTACAAAAGTTTTTTGGTAACCAATGAAAATATAGGTAAATGTCTATCAATACACAAAAATTGGTGTCACTCCTCGATGGGACGAGGGGTGATTTGTGACCTTGAACTCGGCAACTTTTTGAAAAAATCCAACTTTGAGGGCGCCCTACAAGAAAACGACGCATACTTTTTGGCCGATTTTTGGTAGGTGTGTAGAGCAAGTGAAAGTCTCCAAATATGCATAATATTGGGATCTCAGCTAATTGAATTTTGAAGTTATCAGCTTCCAAACATGCACCCGAAAACATTAACTTTGACGCTTAACACCATTTTCGGTGACCTCTTGCGCAATAACGGATTGTCAGATCCGCGCCATAATATATTGTGCATGTTAAGGTCATAAAGTTCTTCCAATCTACAGAAAATGAGCAATGTATCTCATCTAACCTGGCTGCAGCAGTCAATCAAAAATAGCAAATTTTATTTAAACTTGGTTATTCGGCCATGCATTTGTTGCTAAGGGAGGCCGCATCTTAGCAACCGTTTGACCTTGGGGCAAAATATTTCAGAATCTTCCGTCAGACACTCGGGGGCACATTTGGTGCGAGTTTAAAGAAAATTGAAGGGGGTCGGGTTAACAGCATTGGTTGATTTAACGTGGATTGACCCATGTATATATATATATATTTTTTTCCCGCCAAATGATCTCTCTTTTTTTTTTCAGTCAGAAAGGGTGGGATGGCGGCTTCGGTATTATTTGATAAAGGTCTGTAATGTTTGTTACACACTATTTCTCGGTATCTAGGCATGGTAGCCCACGACAAAAACAAAACAAAACAAAACAAAAAACAACAACAGCAAAAAAACAAAACAAAAAAAAAACTGAATTTGCACTTTATGTCATTTCTTTTATGATTACGACTAAGATGCAAATCAGTAAAAGCTCAGTCAGACAATCCATATCCTCACAGTTTCTAGGAGTAATTACATTTGATATTCAAGTGCCATATATATCTATATATATCATCATACAGGTTATACGTTACAAATATAATGCATTGCACCTAGATCTTTGATGTTTTATGTTCTTTAAAATTCATAATGTATCTGTTTATTTCATTATCATTATGTATGATACAAGCATTACACAAACCAATTTAAGATTATGTTTTTTTGACTGTAATGATACAGACACCTTCCTGTCCCCGACGCCGATGTACGGTGCCATTCCCCGGGACTTTGAGGCGCTCTCAAACGTGACGGTCTACCCTGTGCCCCTCAGCAGCGAGGTCTCTGATAGTTTTTGTTTGTTTGTTTTTTTTGGTTTGTTTGTTTGTTTGTTTTAGTGTGTATGTCCTCTCTCCTTCGGTCCACATCTCTATTCCACGTTTATCTTTCCGTATGTCTGTTTTTTCTTTGACTTAAAATGTTAATACTTTCCTAATTAATTGATTCAATACTTGACGTATAGTTTCTCGTTATTGCAAACATTGATCCGTTCATTTTGTAATCCCTTCATCCGGCCTCTTTAATATGCACTACAGCCGGGACCGAGTGGAGGAGACACATATGAACT
Source organism: Diadema setosum (assembly GCF_964275005.1). NCBI lineage: Eukaryota > Metazoa > Echinodermata > Echinoidea > Diadematoida > Diadematidae > Diadema > Diadema setosum. The sequence goes on from NC_092696.1 coordinate 27,319,503, forward strand.
CACCGATGAGATGCTGGAGGCAGCGCTTAATGAAGCTACACAGAAGGTTCGTTCACATCTGAATTTGATTTAATTGACGTCATCAAGTTTTGGTTGCCTTCATTGTCGGTTATCTCATAATCCGAGCGTTGCTAGCCATCGCTGTTTAAGGTTACTTCAACGTACCTGTATAATGGAATACTGAAAGTTCGCACCACTTTTTAACTTCTTATAAGGGTCATTTTTTTGGAATCGTTGATGTCAGTCTGTTCTTCAGTCCTTGGTTTTTCATTGTGATCAAAACTGCAGAGATGTAGTTCTTTTTTTCTATCCTCTTCAAAAATGCATGAATTCCAATGCAGAGATGCCATTTTGTCGCTCTTCTCAAAAAAGAAAAAAGAAGAAAAAAAGAAAGAAAAGATTATTAAATGTTTTTCATAACTTCTTCAGTATATATACCGTTATACTGGAATATTGCATTAAAGAATCTTTATCATCATTACAATTGCCATATCCTTACTGTTCATCGTTGTTATGATTATTATTGTTATTATTATGGCACTACCATCCACTCATCTCCTGTATAGACACCTTCTCAAAATGAACAGAAATGAATAGATGAGCATAATGTCTGTTTCGTCACAGGGTCACAAGGTCACGGGTCTATTTCTTGTCAATCCGCAAAACCCGCTTGGGATCGTCTACACAAAGGAGCAAGTTCTCACTTACATGAATTTTTGCAAGAGGTAATGAAATAAACGTTAAAAATCATATATATTTGTATCATTACTCAAGGAAAGGGATGGATCATTGAAAATGGCTGTTTAATTTTTTTTTTTTTTTTTTTTTTTTTTTTTTAGTGCGCGTAAGTAGTGATAATAAGAAGGCTTTGGTAATAGCCTAGTAATTAATGGCTATAAAGTTTCAGCTTCTGTAGAGTCCAAAAGCGACGTCAAAAGTGTCGTATACAGTATAATAAGATTAGAAACTGGAATAAAGTCTTTACAGGGGAACCTTGGTGTCCAGATGCTGGGCAAAACATGCCAGTAACCCGCAGTCTGACAGGTTTCCTTCCTTACTCTTTGTCAGAGCGCAGTCTGATTTAGATAGTCGGTAGATTGGAGTCTTAACTCGATATTATGGAATGTCCTTGAAACAGTGGTTTAAGTAATGATCCGTAGAAAGAGTAACCACCTGGTTGCAAAAACAGATGAGATTGCTACATGTTGCCAGTTTGTAGCTACTAGATAAAATGAAGACTACTCGGATGTCGACGTGCGAAAGTCTCATAAATTTTCGAGCGTGAACGTAATGTAAGTTAACTTCGATGATCAAGCGTGAGCTTGGCAAGATCATTTTAGATGTGATCTCCACTTTCAAAATTAAAAATCCGTTGATGACTAACTCCCGAGTATAACTTGGGCACTCGTCTTTGGAATTGTGTGGTAAAGCAAAATCAGCTCGACCTCAACGTGTTCACAAGTGAACGTTACCGAAATTCACTTGTACAGCGTTGTGAACGTCACGTAAACTCCGTTCAGGGTGAACGTGAACGCACTTCGATATCAATTAGCGCGATTGCCACGTAAGTCCTTTCAGGAGTGAAATGAATTTACGCGTGGATGTAACCAAGGATCGCTTCGATTTCAGATTGTAGACGTCACTTCATTATTCATGCATGAACGTCAAATAAATGCCAGCAACTTTTCTCTTCTCTGACGTCACGTTACAAAGGCATGAAATCCACTGCATTCTGGACGAGATCTACCTCTGCTGCATATACGACAAGTCCATCCCGAACTCCAGCGTACTCGGTTTTAACCCGGAAGAGATTCCCGACATCCAACGAACCCACGTCATGTGGGGGTTTAGTAAGGTCAGTGTACTCTTTGATATTAACTTACGTGTTTTGTTTTGTTTTGTTGTGTTTTGTTTTGTTTTGTTTTGTTTTGTTTTTTTTATTTATTTCTCTATCTACTTTTTAAAATTAAGTAATATTAATCTTAATTCTGCATCAATTGAGAAAAGCCGTTTATTTTATTGTATAAAATACAGTGGACTCCCGTTATAGCGAAGTCCTCGGGACCGCCACTTTTCTTTCGTTATACAGGTATCGAAATTTTGATACAGAACAAACAGACAATCTAAACACAGAGCGGATAATGTTCCGGCCTGAATTCGTACTTCGTTGTAACCGGAATTTCGTTATAACCGCGTTCACTCTTTCACGGATCTGGAATTTTTAAAACAAGAAATGTGACAACGTTGACTTTCAGTACATAATTCTGCTGCCTTACGGCGATGTCAAAAGTGGACATCTTGATGCGTCAGATCGTAATTGGAAAGTGACACGAAAGGAAATAAGATGAATTGATACATGACAATTTGATATGACGATCACGTTCATTAAGTAGTTCCGTCTCTCCCGTGTAAATTTTAGTTGGCTGAATCGCAGCTTCTGAGCAATTATCAGATCTGAAAATCGTTTCATCAGATTAATTTCCAATTTCAGCGGGGCAAAACTCATGTCCGGGAAGCTGCATTTCGATCTTCATTAGTCGTGCGATCTCACAAAAAGGGAAAGAAACAACGAACTCGGCCGTTTTTAACGTTTGTACCATGTTTTCCACGATGCTTGTCGGGCTCGACGAATTTCCTTTCAATGTCTTTTTTTTTTAACTCTGCAAATTTTGGGTACTGCCCATGCTATTCGTATTTCAATAAAAATCATGATTACAATGTATATTATTTCGTTTCAGGGGCATGATTATCAAGTTTTTGTATTAATTTTTGACGGAAAAGAAACATGCATGGATGGAGACGTATGAGTTGCCAGTTCCTAAAAGGTGTTTGCTGCCAACAGATTCATCGTGTTTATGGTGGGTATTGATCCAGAAGCCCGATAATAACGTCCTTCCGCGCCCTACTTTCTACAGGACTTTGGTATGCCCGGGTCCCCAATCTCTGCCTTCTACTCGTGGAACAAGGACCTCGTTCAGGCGACGTGCAACCTGGCGTCGACATTCTTTGGCATGCCGACCTACAACCAGTTTGCCGCTGCCAAACTATTGGAAGATCGAGGTATAAACAGCCTTGTCAACTTGACTTAATTCCATTGACTTGTTTGAAGCTGTGGCAATAACATCTTTTTCAACTTGAAAAAAAAATACTATGATGGGAAATTCATAATATTTCCGTATTCATGTGTGCCAGTAACTGGGGACAATACGTTAAAGGAGACTTTATGGTAAAGTCACAACCCGTTTGAATTGCGTCAGCGCACCTTTGGAAAAGCAAGCTTTGCTTTTCGCCAAACTTTTTTTTTCTAGAGTTTTACTTCTTCAAGTCGGGCCAATTTTTGAAACAATGTTGGCCTATTTCATAGAGGCTGGACAGGATATTTGCGGACATATACCACTAGTACCAATGTGAATTGAGTTAAACAAGTTGCATACGAAAGTATTTAGTTTCAATATGAAATTAATCATTCCACTCACGGCAATTATGATTGCTCCAACATATTGAGCAGTCACATACAAAGTAGATGTATAGTGTATGTCGCAGAATCGTACACAACACATGAAGGAGTCATCGTGCAGGCAGGGAGGGAAACGCAAATAGCACATTTTCACCATTTTCCTTCCGCTAGCAGCTGATGCCACAGTCGTCTGTCAAAGCGGTAGAGGAGCGGCCTGGGAAAGGGAAATCTCAAGCACTCTGAGCGTGTCCACCACCTCCAGGGGCGGATCCAGAAATTCCGTAAAGGGGTGGCGCCTTTGCAAAATTAGGGGGCCCCGTGCGCCCCCTCTGGATCCGCCACTGACCTCTATAATCTCTTGGCCTTCGTGTGGCCTTCCCCAAAACAGCGTTAGATATATTATTATTACAAGTGGACGCGAGACCGAAAGTTGCGAGACCCGAGTGCAAGGGATAGCCTATATTGCCTTTGTTCCCCCAGTGGAATGCTTTTTCACCTTTTCTGTGCTTTGAATGCAATCGGAACAGAAGACCATAATGGTGGTGTAATAAGTCCTTGGCATAAAATGGTTTTAAAATAGGTGAATTAATGAGCTGCGCTCCCGTAGTAAACGGTCTATTGGTTGGAGTCATTCGTCGCAACCTAGGACATAAACTTACTGTATTTTCACTAAGTAGACTGTTCTGATTTTCTTTTATCATTCGAATAAGGACCTTATTTTCACCAAATAGGCTCACTCTATTTTTCCATCAGCAATCTACAAACCAGGCTAATTGATATCAATGATCGTGGTTGAGTATGACGAGTATCGTGATTCTGACAAACTCATCTCCTTCCGTCCCTGTTATAGTTCCCTTTTTCTCATCCTTTTGCTCTCGCTTTCTCGCTCTCCGTCTATTTTTTTTTTTCTCTCTCTGCGTTTCGCTCTCTTACTCATCCTCAGAGTGGCTGAGGAATGTCTGCATCCCAACTAACCTCAGCAGCCTCGGAGAACACCTAGACATCACCATAGCAACCCTGGACGAGTTGGGCGTGCCCTACTTGAAGCCCACTGCCGGCTTGTTCATCTGGGCGGACTTTGGAAAGGTACACTTATGACGAGTCAAAACGTTTTGAAATGATAGGGGAAAAAGAAGAAGAAGAAGGAGAAGATGGTGATGATGAAGAAAAAAACAAAATACAGTATAAGGAATCAAGCTAAAAAAAGGTATTCAACCGAGACCCTAAAATAAAAACATAGGCAATAGGTAAAACTGCATGAAAACAGATTATTTTCGAACCAATTTCTGAGTGGAAAGCTGTAATGGTTTAATTTCCGATTTGCAGTAAGTAAATTGAATACTGGCATAATTTGCTTCGGGCAGATATTTACGTGGTATTTTTCCAAATTATAAAGAGGAACACAACAAAACAGAAGAAATCATGATAAGTTACTGTCATTTCATTAAAAGAAACCTAATTTAACGGTTTACATAATGTGTGATTGACGAGGCAGTGAGCTTGAATATTCCATTACAGTTCTTGGCGGAGAAAACGCTTGCGGAAGAGGTGCGACTGGCCGAGGCGTTCGAGGGACACGGTGTCGCGCTTCCTCCAGCTTCAACCTTTCTGTACGACGATCCTGGCTTCTTTAGAATCATCTTTGCCGTCCCCAAACATGAACTGTTAGAAGGTGAGTCCCGAATGAAAGTTTGAGGGTGGGCTTGGTGGGGATTGTTTAAATGCAGGAGGTTTGATGCGTACCGTCAATCATCATTCAACGCTCGGGAGAGTTTAAAAGCAAGAGGAGATTGAAATGATTTCATAATACCGTACTGTGGACTTTCGTTGTAACGAAGTCCTTGGGACCGGTTCTTCTCTTTCGTTATAACCGAGCAAATAAACAATAAAAATACATAGAGTGGATAATGTCGCGGCCTGAATTTCTAATTTGTTAAAACCGGAATTTCGTTGTAACCGTGTTCGTTATAACGGGAGTGCACTGTAATACCGGTTCAATGCACTCCTGTTTTAACGCAGTCCTCGTGACCGGCGGTTTTCTTTCGTTGTATCGAATTTCGTCACAGGTGAATATTTAGTATATTAATAAAGATATTTAGGTGATAATTTTGTGGCAGGAATTCGATTTTATTGTAACGAGAATTTGTTATAACCGTGTTTATCAAAACGGGAGTGCAATGTAGTTCCAGACTGCATTATGTCTGAAAGCCTGTTATATGAAATGTTGAGTATAAAAACAGATACGTACATGTACACTGTATATATCCATTTAATCGACTTGAGATATATAATTGAGATTAAAGCCTTCAAATAACAAAGAAAAAAAAATCAAAGCTGAATCTCCGAAAATGTATATGCCACGAGTGCAGTAAATGGAGAATATTGAATTTTTCTCTGCAACCAATCATGATCTATTTGACATGCATAAGTCGTACTCTCGTCTTTTGGGTAGAGTTACGGTAAGGTACGAAATGCTAAGCATAATTATGTGTTATGTCTCGTAGCATGTTTCACCAAGGAAGTTTTATACATTGAGTTCCAACTGGCTGTAATTACTCAAACAGTTGTCTGATTTCTATTGATGTACGGAAGAATTCCACAGGTGTACTTGTGCCATTGATAGTCGATGTTCGACGCCGCCGTCTTGCTGAGCAATCTGAAGATTCATTTTGAACGTTATCATAATGTTGGCTATATTTTGTTTATTTATTTACTAAATGAAATGAAATTTCACTTAATCTAAAGCATGTAAAACAAAAGTCAATTCCGTCCAGAAATTTGCGAGTAAGTGTAAATCAGAGCTGTATCATGTAAAAATATTTAAAACTGTACAATCCTGGAAAGCTGGTTTTATCACTTTTCCGCGTAAGTTCCACAAATGAAACTAATATGGAACAATCTTCAAGTATAATTCTTTATTGATAGATATATCAGATTAGTGCCCGGGTATGCCCAGTCAAGTAATTTTCATCTTTATTTCAGCATTTTTTGCTCAATTTCTATTCGCGCATCCTCATGTCTGTACCACCTACCTTTTATAAGTAGGGATAGCGAAAAGTATATCCATCACAAAGACATAATTTTCCTTTTAAAGTGGCTGGTGATTAAGCAATGAGACACGAGTCAATTGTCTTCGTATCTGCGCGGCAGATCCTGTTTGACACATGCTTCAAATATTTTTGAACGGCGTCTTCGAACATCTAGCAAAGGAAATAAGACGGTTGTGACGCAATTCTCTAGAACCTCCTTGGTTTCACATAACAAACAGTAGCTTCAGCCATCATCTGTTTGAGCTGTATTTTTGCACACGTGCAAATTGGGTATGTGAGAATGTGTGTGTGCGTCTGTGTACAGTGTAGGCGGCGTTTGATTGACTAGACTTCATTTTTAATGTTTTTTTTTTTCCCCCACCGGCTTTATATCTCATAAACTTACAGGCTTGAAAAGAATGAAGGAAGTCTGTCTGTCGTTTAGTAAACCGTCAGGAACCGCGTGAGGGCAGCATTGAGGCTGGGAGTATCGGAGAGAGAGAGAGAGACGTGGGGGATATTGGGAGCAACCCTTGGGAGCGACCCGTGACGAGGAAATTTTGTTTCCACATCATTCTTTGCATCATGAGAAGGGGCGCTGTCATGCTTGATGTCCCAAATGATGTGTCAGCTGACATTTGATTTAGTAAATTTTAGCATAAAATGTTGATGGATGAATGTCCGTCTCAACATGTCCATGTTGGCCTACATCATGTCTCTTGACCTGTCATGGTTGCTTTTAAATTGCTGTGGTTATTTTACCACCATCAAAGTCCTCAGGACTGGAAGTTTTTATTCTCGAAATTTTAAAAGAAATATTGCTATGCATGTAAATAAGTAAAAAAAAGATATCTTAGGAGCCTGAATTTCTGCTTCATTATAAAGAGAGTTTGATTCTAACCATACTCATTATAAAGGGAGTGCTCTGTTTGTACATGGTTTTTGGCACTATTTTCTCATACGAATATGTGTGGCAAAGAATAGCTTCTTTGCAACTTTCTTTCTTGTCGATACTATTGGATTTTTAAAAAAAAATTGCCTTAGAATCCATGTATGGGGGAAGAAGCAATGGAGATGAAAAGAGCAACTGAACAACTGAAATACGTTTTTTTTTTATTTTTTTTTAAAGAGTGAATATTGATGTCAATTCATCCCCTTTGGTTAATTTCATTGTTTTTCTGAGGCTGTGATGCAGAAGTAGATTAAAGTAGTTTTCATTACGTCAAGGTGAATCATGCATTCATTTTTCCAACTTCTGGTAAGGAAGAGAAGCACTGTAGATCACATAATTATGATTAATCATTCAAAACTTTTCTTTTTCTTTTACAGATCAATGTTTTGTGCAAAATATACAGAATACAATGAATGAAAAGTCCAGTTACCAAATAATGATCACTTTACGTGATTGCACTGAGCTTCCACTTTGCTAGTCATCAGAGTACAGAATTTTACAGTAGATGCGTGCTTTTCAATATGTACTACAATGTATGTACAAAATCAACATGGAAGGCATGAAAATGTGATTTTTCTTGTGTGGGACTAAGCTTTGTTTTCTGTAAACTACATGTATAACTGATTATAATTATGTCTGGCTATGATTTTGAATTTATTGTTAAAGTAAAGACTCAAGTGAGACTGATATCATGAAAGTTTGCTACGAAATATGGTATGAATATGAATAACAAGTATAACTAATTCTCATGGCTTGTTTCTGTTCCCCACACGTCACATGCACAGTGGCCTATTTGAAGGTGTGAAACTAGATTTACTTTTTAATAATCTAAGCATGTCAAGGGTACAGCAAGTACTACGTAACTGTTGATTCAAGATATAGATATAAATGCTGCAAATGTGTACAAATATAAGATGTACAGTATATCTTTTCAGCTCACCTCAGCCAAAGGCTGAAGTGAGCTATTGCAATCGCCCTTCGTCCGGCGTCCGTCGTGTGTCGTCCGTCGTCCGTAAACTTTTTACATTTTCATCTTCTTCTTGAAAACCCCAAGACCGATTTTCATCAAACTTGCCAGGTAGCATCCCTAGGGGGTTAGGAATTCAATTTGTTAAAATGGGCACCATGCCCCACCCAGGGGGCCCCCAGGGGTCCCAAACCCCCCAAAATTAAGGAATCTGTAAAAATCTTCTTCTCTAGAACCAGAAGTGATAGATCTAAGTTAATACTATGAGTTAGTACATTGATGACTGTAGTTTCAAGTTTGTTCATGGCAGAATCAGGGGTGCCCCCCTTGGGACCCAGGGGAGGGGGGTGGGGAGGGGTCCTAATGGGGCCTAAATTGTACATTTTCATCTTCTTCTTGAGAACCCCATGACCAATTTTCACCAAACTTGGCAGGTAGCATCTCTAGGGGGTTAGGATCTCAATTTCTTAAAATGGGCACCATGCCCCACCCAGGGGCCCGGGGGGAGGGGCCCCAAACCCTCCAAAATGAAGGAATCTTTAAAATCTTCTCTAGAATCAGAAGTTATAGAGCTAAGATAATACTATGAGTGAGTACATTAATGACTGTAGTTTGTTCATAGCAGATGCAGGGGTGCCCCTCTTGGGGGCAGGGTTGGAAAGGTTCAAATGGGGGCCTGAATTGTACATTTTCATCTTCTTCCTGAAAACCTCATGATGGATTTTCGTCAAACTTGGCAGGTAGCATCCCTAGGGGGTCAGGATCTCAATTTATCAAAATGGGCACCATGCCCCACCCAGAGGGCCCCAGGGGGCCCCAATCCCCCCAAATTAAGGAATCTTAAAAAATTTGGGCCCTTATTGTACATTTTCATCTTCTACTTGAGAATGCCTGGTCAAATTTTAGTAGAGCTGTGAATAATTTAGATTAGTGACTGTGTGAAAGGTGAACTTGCGATACTCAGGTGAGCGCTAGACCCACGGGTCTCTTGTGTTTTTTTGCATTTAAGATAAGGAATAAATGTTGCAACTATGTAAGTACACCTGTTTGTTTGTTTGTTTCATTTCTGTCATAAACATACATACAGATATAACATGCATCATATGGTACAAAGAAAATGATATATCATGCATAAAATGAAACATACATAATATTATATGACAGGTAATCAGAGAAGGTACATGCATTGCAGAAATAATCACGATACCTCAAAGAGATATCTTCTGGCATCGTACATTTCACTATGTCAAGACATGAGGCTATAGTCTGGTGGAAGTAAAGACTCTCGACATCCACTTGCATAATACGTGTACATGTAACAGTATTACAACGGCTGGTTTACTCTGATGAATATCACTGTTCACTGGAGAATCATATAGCGCTAGCGGATGTAGCAAACTCCTTGCCATAAACCCCCCCCCCCCAAAAAAAACAAACAAACAAACAAACAAACAAACAAACAAACAACAACAACAAAGTACAAACTCAATTTGTTTCCGTAACTGGATGATGTAACAATGTTCGGAGACAGTTGAATAAATAAGATCATACTGATACTAGTACAGTTTTCAAACATGAAGTCCTATGTTTTCAGAGTAGTGATGTTGGTCGCAACTGCTTACATCACATACACTTGTAGAACTGGGGCCCGTTGCATAAAACTTACCATTGAATTTCAATGGCAACTACCATCAAAATTAGGCGTCACAGCCAATCAGCATCAAGGATTATAAAATTTACCGCTAATTCGCAAACTTACCGCTAGAAAGGAGCGGTAAGTCCAGCGGTAAGGGTTTTATGCAACAGGGCCCACTGCCAGGTGTTGATATTTTAACAAACCAACAGTGCTCTCTTTGATCATGAATCCATGTACCTTTAAGCCTCCATGGGTGTGGTCACACAATGCATACAGAAATTATATTCTTGGTTCATAATTTATTGACTGCAAACTGGCCCTTTCATCATCGATTACAATTGAAATCTTAGAAGACGACTGTCATAATTTAATACAAAGGCATGACTGAAACTTGGCATCACCGACGCCTTTAAGGGATACAGTAGTATAGTATTGGATGAGATGAGGATTGGGCTTTTAACTTTTTGAGAGATACAGTGAAACCCCGTTATAACGAGTTCGGTTATAACGAGGAACCGCTTTTAACGAGGTGATCGCGTCGGTCCCGTTTTCCTTTGCATGCAAACCTATGGCAGAATGAATCGGTTATAACGAGTTCGGTTATAACGAGATTCCGGTTATAACGGGGACAATTTCGGTGCATCATGATAAAGAAAAACATAAGCAATTTGATCGGATATAACGAGGTTCCATTTCATGACTAAATTGTCGCTTTCAAACACGCGACAAACGAAACATTGAAAACCGAATTCACGCTATCCGTCTTTTTCCCGTTTTGCAGAGAACCGTTCCTTCCATTTTTTCTTCCAAACCACGCAATAAGACACAAGAATGCCTTCCGATGTTCCTACTGAATTATTAAACAATAATCATTCGATTTTCTTTTTCGCGAGATACGCGTGCGTAAAGAGGCGAAAAAAAAAAAAGATAACGCATTCAAAAACTATCCTTTCCGTGTTTAGTTCCGAATTCCGGTTCATTTGCTGGTTAGCAAATATGAGTGTGTATGATTAAAGCCGAAATAATTAATGAAATCATCGCGATCCCGCCGAGTGACAGTAGCGTAAAATTACTAAAGATGTTTGAATAACGCATGTTAACCTACTTAATCGGTGTTCAGAAAAAGAAACAAACGCATCTATGTAGTATTTAGTATTTATCTGATAATCTAAATATGAGTGTGTATGATTGAAGACGAAATAAGTGGTGAAATCATCGCAATCTCGCCGGATGACCGTAGCGTAAAAGATAGTTGAATACCTTAATCGGTGTTCGAAAATAGAAACAAACGCATTTAACAGTTCAAGAACGGAATCGACGTACAAATCGCGAATAGATTTTCGGAAGAAAATAAAGAACGCATTTTTAATCCCTTCGGGCGCAACGATCATACATTGTATAAAATTACAGCCGAAATGATTCATGAAATTATCGCATTCCCGCTGGGCACTAACAGCGTAAAATACCTCGCAAGTTAACGGTAAACAACGCATGTATGTTACCCTGAAATCATCGCGATCTCGCCAGGTGAAAGTAGCGTCAAAAAGTTGAATGACGCAAGTTTACCTAAATCAGAAAAAGGAACCAACTCATTTATTAGTTTGAATAGATCTGGGTTTGTTCATTATTACAATTTTAACACTGCACTTCACAAAGAAGATTTTTCTTTCTTACAAAAAGGTCTACCAGGTAAAGATTTGCGTAAAAAGGATCACAACCTTCCACATTCAATCCTGTCGCATATTTTTCAAGAACGGATTTACAAAACGCGAAGAGATTTTTGGGAAGAAAATAACGCATTTTTAATTCCTTCGGGCGCAACGATCATACGTTGTACAAGATAACAGCCGAAATGATTCATTAAATCATCGCATTCCCGCTGGGTACTATAAGCGTAAAAATACCTCGCAAGTTACGGTAAACAAGGCCTGTATGTTACTCTATCTGCGCTGGTGTTTAGAAAAACTTCACAAACAAGAATTATTACAATAAAGATTTAACTCATTTCAGCCCCTACTTTTTCGTCTAATTCACAAATAATTTCCCTTTATTCTCTCAATAATAATGACCCATAATTGTGTAATAACAACGCAAAGGATGTCCTTAGGTTTCATTTATGGGTATATGATGTCGTGCTTATGTTTTTCTTTGTTTTTGATGCGTATGGATATAACGAGGTACAGGTTATAACGAGGTAATGTCGCCGGTCCCACGGACCTCGTTATAACGGGGTTTCACTGTACCTAGAAACCACTTATGAAATACAGTACAAAGCATACCATTCTGAAAGGAATTAAAGTTTATTAATTGAAAATCAGTTTTGGAACGGTTTAAGATATCCAAACTAAAAATGTCGCTATGGCGACTGTTATGCCTCCGCCTTAATGCATGGTTCTCCTAATAGGTCTATAGTACAATGTCTTGACAATGTGTGATGAGTTTCACATACATGTAATTGGCAAAATATCAAAATGACAGGTTTGTCACAAATGTGTTGAATGTTCACTTTCCTTGAACAAGATTTAATTGAATGGATCGCTATACTGCCTAAGAGCACAGGTATTTGGGGATTTGAGGATTTTCACTTTTGACCCTTTTAAAAAAATAAGTCTATGCATGGATTAAACTTTCAAAGTATGGAGAAAAAGTGTACATAATTTCACTATCAACTATAAAAAAAAAAAATTTGCATTTTAACTTGGCCATTGACCCTGGAACTTTGACCCTATGACCCTATGACCCGAAAATTTCCAAGAGAATCACTGTCAGGTAAAACATGCATAGATATGTACTCGGTTTCATGATGATACCTTGAGTCACTTTCGAGATATGGACCAAGAAATGAAATGGCACTTTCACGTGACCTTTGGGCAAGAAACTTCAAAGAGAATCTCTATTGGATTATGCATGCATACAGTATATTATCAAGTTTCAAGAAAAATCTGGCAAGTATTGCATTTAAATATGAGTATTAAAGTGAAATTACGAGGAGTTGACCTTGACCTTTGACCCATGACCCCCACATTCCCTAGATAATTACTGCTAGTCAGTATTATACATGCATACTTGTATGTACTAAGTTCCATGAAGATAGCTTGAACCATTTCGAAGATATGGAGAAAACAGTGAAATTTGAACATTTTCACTCAACCTCTGACCTTTGACCTTTGACCTTTGACCTCATGACTTGAAACTCTCTCTGGAGGATCTTTATTTGGTATTACATGTATTTACCAAGTTTCCAGAAAAAAACCCTCCCTGCATTGCATAGATATGGGGGAAATAGTGAATTTTTGAGCAGTTGACCTTGACCTTTTACCTTGAGCATGTGCCCCCAAAAGTTGATAGGCACAACTTCATCCACTAATGCATACTCTACCAAGTCTCATTAGGATATCTTAAACGTTTTTTAGTTTCGCTGTCCACAAAAGTCATTACGGACGGACGGACGGAAGGACGCACAACCCGAAAAATATAATGCCTCCGGCGACACTTCGTGGTAGAGGCATAAAAACACAAGGTGAAGCAATGCCATTGTAATAAAAGTTTGGTCGCTCCTTTTATAAGCATTGTTCTTTTTTTAATATCTCGGCCATTTCAAACCAATGTTCATCAAATAAGTGTTGAATTCCTGTTGGAATTACATTCTCTCTCATATTTCATAAGAAGTTTCTCATTATCTCACCAATAAAGTATTGGAAACCTGAAGTTGGGTCTCAACCAAAACTATACCATCCCTTAAACCAATTGTAATTCAATAAGCTTTGAATTCCTCTTAGAATTGCATGCTCTTTTGAATTTCATGGACCACTTTCTAAGTATGATGTATGTCTCAAAAAAGTTAGAAACTGAGTCCCTCACTTCAGCCCATCCTATATAGATACAGATTGTATTCACTTTATAAAAAGCACGTGCTCATGAAGTGTTAATGAGTGTCTGGTGCCTTAGAAGTCAGCCGGGCGATTGTACAATATGGAACACAAAAAATATGTGTTTGTGGGGAGGGCATCCAAACTTACATTAATATAGCTGACCTTACAATAGCTCTTGTGAGGCCGCTAATGACACCAAATGCCTTTTAGGCATTGTTTTAGTGATCAGTGTTGAAAGAGAGGAAAGAAAGTGCTAACGAGGGCAGTTGGCTCTTTAGGTTGGTTTCCTCCCTAAAAACAAACCAAACAACAACAAAAGAAACTTACTGCATTATCTTCTTTCCTCCAACACGTCATGTTAACTAATGAGTGCCGAAAGCTAGAAAACTGGCGTCAGACAAGGGCATGCAAATCGTATGCATACAATGTAGATTGATGTTACCATAATGCATACTAAAGTAATCAGTAGAATCAAATGTATGCTGGACGCCACTCTTCCTGGACAGTGATTTTTCTCTCTTTATCTATCTATTTTTCTTAGCAGTTACCAATAATGATGTGAAATTTGAAAAATGCAAAATAGAAATATCTCATATCTCATATCTCACATCAAAATATGGTTACAAGTCATACTAACAAGCAGTAGAAATAAACAGTCTGGCAGGAAGCAAACGACATCATGCATTTGTGTTCCAATCATTGTAAAAAGAAAACGCCGATTGCGGTTCCAAGGCGGGGTTTTCCTTTAAACGGATGGTACAGTTTTAGTTTGGATTAGGGTTCAAGGTTTCCAACATGTTTGCGTTTGTGTGTGTGTGTGTTTTTCCGTGTGAGATCATGACAAACCACTTGTGAAATATGAAACTAAGAACATGTAATTCCTGAAGGAATTCAATACATATCTATTTGATAAAAACTGGTCTTGACATGTTTGTGATATCCAAACAAAGCGAGCCTTATTAAATGCAACAGGCTACGACATAACAATCGCATTGTTCTATGCTCTCTTGGGATATCCCAGTCATTTCAAAACCGATTTTCATTAAATGAACTTTCAATTCCCCTATAAGCTCTATTAGCCCGACCAGATGCCGTGCGAACTATACAGTGACTGGGCTGTGTATAGTTAAGACTATGAAGCTGTTTAACATTAATTTCAGTCATAACAAAATTCCAGTTACAACGAAGTAAAAATTCAGGCTGCAACATTATCCGCTCTATGCTTTGCATTTATTATTTGTTCTGTGTTAATGAAATTTCAGTATATATACTGTAATGAAAGAAAACTGTTTATCATAACGGGAGTCCACTGTACTATTGTTATACATTTACACACAAAATAAACCATCATTGGCCACTTGGTCGCAGATTATCAAAAAACTGAACAGCTTTATTACACATCATACTCAAAGTTCATGTTGAGTATACAGAATAATAGACATCACTAAAAACAAAACAAATGATCAGAGTGCATAAGAAGTGTGTGTGAATGTCCCCAAACTAGTAGTTCAATGGAGCTCTATTCCCCAGACCCTGTCACATGTTAAGGATCACCTGTTCCACACACTTTAACACAAATCTTAAAAGCAAACGAACAAGCAAATATTGGCAGCTTTATGTATGAAAAAGGAACAGAAGCTACAGAGGGAACCCATCACTTCTGCATATTAATTAATTGCTATACCAAATCTTCCATTTCATCTGTCTGTAGATAACTAACTTGTGAAGTCTCATGGCATGGTTTTTATGGCTGAATAAGAAAACAAAAAGACTTTCCACACACTGTGTGATATCAAGTTCAATGTTCAGTTCATTGCCTTAAATTGAGTTCCAACACCGATACTCACACAAGCAATACTGATCAAAATTGTCGTTCCCCAACACCGGGTGTTACCATCTAACCACCAGAAAGTCTGTGGGATCGAGCTGGAATTGTGCAGCAAGAAGAAGTGATGGAGCATAGCCAAATGTTATACTATACTCGGAGATATGGTTAAGTTGATGTTTCGTTTAAGACACAAACGATTTAATGATGAAAATTATTAAACACAAATTTCATTCCTTCTCCAAAACACAACAATCTTCATTTTGCTCCCAGGTTAAGATCTATATATGTCGAAATGACTGGACTGTTAAGCATTTACGTGCCATGGGTGGCCATCGCAATAGCACTGACCTTACATGTAAAATGTACATTTACGTGTATTTATGTGGGTCTTGCACATAGTTTAGCATCATTGACACCCACGCAAAACTTGAAATGATAAATACGATAATGTAAATCCCTAGAGGCAAGAGTAAGCCAATGGGGAAAATGCATCGCACATAAATTGCCAACACAAACAGTGGAGCTCAGTTCCGCGGACAACATTCAACACTGAGCACAGCACCAGCAACCGGAATTACATCATAATTTTGTGGTCAACCTGCTACCATTGACTGATAATTCAGGTTTGGTTTTAATGTAAAAATTAGTGCTGAGATAGAGCTACGTAGTAGCAATGATCTTAAAATCACCAAATGTAACTTAGGCCGATCAAAATATGGAGAATACACCAGATCAATTTGAATATCCTTGACAAATAATGTTAAGCAATGGGGATACATGTGGATGTTTAAGTTCAATAAGTGGGGAGAACAAAAAGGAATATTAAGCATTTAGGGCCTACCTGTGGCCCACTCAAATCTTCTAAAAATCCTTTCTGCAAAACATCATGAAATGAGAGCTCATGAATAAGTTTTCACAAATTATTTGTCTTCTTTTCAGGATGACTGATATGAATTCCAGAGTTTCCTCAGTTGAGGTAGGTTCAAAATGCATGAAATATTGTTTATTCCAACAAATTACTGACCACGTTGGCGACTTGTTAAAATGGATTCATGAATCTTCAAAGGAAGATGCCCAAAGACCAGCCTATGCAGTGTCATACACAGCACAGATTTGACATGTTAATATGTACCACACATCAATGGACTCAAACAGCCAGGACCGAACATACAGGGACTTTTCCATGGCAGAGTCTAAAACTGTGATGCATCATTACAATGTACAGCAATGATCGCCTTCAGGCTCTGTGTAGATATTCAAGATGTCAACAATGTCATCCACTCGGGGGAGGGAGCCAAGGCTGATGTTCAAAGATACGGGCAAGAAGCAGGACACTGCGCCGACGATGGGTGACCCAGAAAGGCCATCACATACTCACTGTCCATTTCGGTCAATAAGATTTTGGCCTATGGAAAGATGTGAGAGATTCTCTTAGTCATCCCGTTGCATTAGGCAGTCAGTCTTGAAGGCACTGCTGGTGTCTGGTACGGAACACACAGGTAGCTCCATGCAGCATTTGCCACAGCACGGATCACTGGTGCATACAGTACATCACTGGGTTTATCTCTTGGCGTCAAAGCCTATTACCTTTCACCGCGGCGCAGTGTGTCTAATCTCCTGGAGAGGGCCTTCAACTTGTGCCCGAGGTTTTGTGGGTCTCTTAAAACCTCCCTGCCATCAAATTCCTCGAACCCCCTGTGCTCTCTGCAGGGCAAGTAGCTGAACAGTGCCGATCCCTGATTTCCGTGGACAAACGACTCAACATCTTTCTTGTACAAAATCTCTGCTCTTTTCCGGCACGGAGTCTTCAGGGTGGAGGAAGGCCCAGCGCCACTGAACATTTCACCCAAAACATGACCACAAATGCCGCTCACCTTGGCCAACTGCTCGGCATGTTTGTCTGACACCTTTCCGTAGTAGGACTTCACTGTTCCTGCAAACAATGAAAAGTGAATATACTTTGCTGGGCAAACATGTCA
The DNA here is from genome assembly GCF_964275005.1 of Diadema setosum. Taxonomy (NCBI): domain Eukaryota; kingdom Metazoa; phylum Echinodermata; class Echinoidea; order Diadematoida; family Diadematidae; genus Diadema; species Diadema setosum. Next base: position 27,337,223 of record NC_092696.1, read on the forward strand.
ACTACTTCGAAACACTATACAAATGATGCACAGGATAGAGTGCGTTAGTGGAGATGTAGCGCATTCGAGGGTATTTGCAATTGTGAAACATGCAGTACATTGTAAATACCCGAGAGTGAGCTGCATCTCCACTAACGCCATGAAATAATCCTGTGCATCATTTGTTTTATAAAATGGGTCGAAAACTAACAGCATTTTTCACGTACCTTTGTGGGTCAATGCCAGTCAGCTACATGTAGCACTCGTCGATGTTCGTCCCAAACATTTCGCACTCGGAAATCCCGCACATATAAGTACTGTACGTATAAGAGTATACGTACGCCACACGTTATGCACACAAGAAAGGCCGGCCGGCAGCCCGAACTAGAAGTTGTTTACAGGATTGACAGCGCGTATAGTAGCGAACAACGCACTTGTAACAACTGATTGAGTGCGCACTGCTAGTGTAAATATGTTAGTGAGAAATTGATGCACGCACACGTGACTCATTTCAGCGCTTCCAATTGGCTACATTCTTGAACCCATTTTATAATTATGTTTAATGCACGGTAGTACAGTCAACTTTGCATTGGTTAACTTTGCATGATTGTACTGATAATAATATGAATTCATACTGCGCCAAATCCCCTCTGTAAAGTCAGTCAAACGTCAAACTCAGAGATAAAAAAAATTGGGTAACATGTCATTTGACAGGGTGCACGTCACGAGACAGACACCCACAAATCGAACAGCCCATTAGCTCAACACTGAGATAACAGGGCCCATGGGACCAACACATTAAGCCCCATGTTGTATCTGTCGAACTCGTGGGCTGTTGTTACCTAGTGTCGAACTCATGGGCTGTATGACTCATGGAAGTGATGGAACTGTTTTCATAAAGCTTGTGGGCTGTATGACTTGTGGGTGTCGGTCTAGTGGGATGGCCCATTTGACATCATGGAACTTCGTCCATACCTTTGTAGTCCCTGCTGATTTGCTTAGAGACATAGTCCATTCCAAAGTTTCCTTCACGTCGTCCATTGATGTTTACCACCCTGTTCCAGATCAAGCTCTTAATGATGTTTTTTTGAGCAAATCCTCCGACACCTGAAACACCAAGGAAGACGATGCATGTTATACAACACCGAGAAACAATGCAGCTATCCAATTGGTTGATTGCAAATCATGTGACATTGAGATAAAAGTACCATTACACTCTGGCTGTCAGCCATGCAATTTTGTTTGAGCAAAATGGATAACACATGTTTAACATTGCACAGCTCAGATGTTACAATGAACAAACATTTGTCACGCGCGGTGCACTCAATGATTACAAGCGAACGCTTGCAAGCGCATACCTTTGTCACTCATTTTATGTAAACAACTTTAGCCTATCTGTTTTGTGGACGTGCACGTACATACACACATACACTTGAGGGCTGCTGTGACTAAACTCACCATTCACAAAAATGGTTGCCATTTTTGTGCTAAATTCAGGAATCTGCGGGAACCACGTCCCTTGACGGTCTGAGGTGTTGTATAAAACAAATAGTGTATGGTCTAGACTCGTGCAAAGGAACAAGATTTCCGTAAAAGATGAGGGGCACTATTCAACTCAGCTTCACCTCATTGTATAGAGCGCTTTGATCTTTCACCTCATGCAAAATCTTGTACCATCGCACTTGTGACCATTTACTATTTTTTTTATACTATTTCAAACATTATCAACGTCTTGAAAAAATAATGTCTGTCATCTTTATTATGTCAGTTATGAAAATACAGTGCACTTCCATTCTAACGACTATGGCTATAATGAAATTTCCGGTTATAATAAAATTCAGGCTGTAGTGGGGCAGCTTAGCAAACCTATTGTGCATTTTGTGATACAAGCACCAAATTTGGCACAAATGTACATTAACATATTGCAAACATTATCAGATATTGGGCCACTTGGAATTCTCTCTTTATGTCTGCCATATTGGATTTCAAAATGGCCGCCATTTGAAATCTACAGCTGCGACTATTTCTGGGTCTAATGGTGCTATTGACCTGATTCTAATGTCTAAATGTATGTTTTGGGGGGCAAGGAATCCAATGGTAACAATCTGCATTGCGTATTTTCTCCAATGGGCCGCCATATTGGATTTCAAAATGGCCGCCATTTGAAATCTACATTTGCTATTATCTCTGGGTCTAATGCTGCTATTGACTCGATTCCGATGTCTAAATGTATGTTTTGGTTGGCAAGAAATCCAATGGTAACAATCTGCATTGCATACTTTCTCCAATGGGCCGCCATATTGGATTTCAAAATGGCCGTCATGTAAAATCTACATTTGCAATTATCTCTGGGTCTAATGCTGCCTGCTATTGACTCGATGCTGGTGTCTAAATGTATGTTTTCGGGGGCAAGGAATCCAATGGTAACAATCTGCATTGCGTATTTTCACCAATGGGCTGCCATATTGGATTTCAAATATTTAAAATCTACATTTGCAATTATCTCTGGCGGTCGTGATTTGGCAAAAAGGTGTATGTCTGAGAAATATCATGTTTTTGGTTTTTACCATTTGGGGGGTTTTCGATGCCGAAATTTTCATGTGACCAACTTTCGTAAGTCATCGATCCTTTGTTTCCGAGATATTTGGGTCTATCTCTGTATTATTTTATCAATTTTCCTGCTTTTGATTAGGCAAAAGGGTGTATCTTTACATACACCCTTGACATACAATGACGTACCAGGATAGAGAACTACATGATTTGGCAAAAGGGTGTATCTCTAGATACACCTCTAACCGTGCACGCTGGGGAGAGCTTAAAGATTTGGCAGATAGGTGTATCTTTAGATACATCCATCTGCCGAATGAATCATGAATTATAGTTGCGAAGTATGATAAGGCAGAAAGGTGTATCTTTTATACTCTGTGTATATTATATACTCTGTTATACGTGCTGCTGGCATGTATGTGTACCGTTTCACCGGTCGATGCGGTGGCGGGCCATGCTCCTGACTCAAACTGGCAGCCCGTTGCACTGCAGAAGTTTCTCCTTGTTGCTAGTTGGTGAGTAGATAGAACCTAATATCTAGAAGTTCAGATCTAACGTTTGTCCTAGACTTCTATGGCCACTTCTATGCCATTAGATGCGCAGATTCGTAAAATCTAGCATTTCTGTTGAAATGACAGCTTTTCCGGCAAGTGTGGCTGTAGGATGAGAGTTCTCTACGCTTCAAAATGACCTGTGGTCCCTGCACTGTCCGTGCTGTGCAGTGCATGCAGAAGCCTGTACATAGTGTAATGGTGTGCTGTGTGACTGTGAGATCGGCTTCCCATTACGCTATGCGTATGGGGCTGTTACCTAACAGACATTTAGTGGCAGTTACACACAAAAGTCTAGAGAAAGATGTGTCCCTGTCTTTTGAAATGATACTTGGATGTACTGCTCAAAGTGCTCAGTGGATGCAAACAGTTAAATGATCCTACCTGAATTTTCACAATTTAGTGCAAAAATTGGGAGCAGCATGATAACTGCGTTTTTAAGAACAGATACATGATGTGTAAACAACTGCCTTTTTGTTTACTAAAGCATTCAGTAGAGAAAGCAAACTAACCTTTCGTCGAAAAAAAGGGGCACAAAGCTAAAAATATAATGATGCATCTCATTGGAAGTAGAAGTTTTTGAAAAAAAAAGGGAGGAGAAGGAAGAAGAAAAACTCTTCAGCTGTAATCCTCAACCATGCATCTCCATGAGACCATGTTTTGTTAATATTCAAACTCTAGGGTGAGTTGTAATTTGCGCACATTTTTCTATGTTTGATGAAAAAGTTGTGCATCCAGATATTTTTCTTTACTGTTATTTTTCTAATCTTTTTGTAATAATGAAGTAAAGATTGTCAAGAGTTAACATTTGATTAGAAATGGTCTCACATAACACCCTTCTCCCTACAAAATCTCTGGTATATTTTGTTATCGTTTAATTTTTGCCAACTTAAATGCACGATTTCTCACGGTGCATGAGAAGATACACCTTTTTGCCAAAATAGCGTGGGTTGCAGTCCCTGTAAGCGTGATTTGGCAAAAAGGTGTATCTCTATACATACATCTTTTTGCCAAGTTAAATGCATGATTTCTCACGGTGTATGTGAAGATACACCTTTTTGCCAAAATAGCGTGGGTTACAGTCCCTGCAAACGTGATTTGGCAAAAAGGTGTATCTCTATACATACACCTTTTTGCCAAGTTAAATGCATGATTTCTCACGGTGTATGTGAAGATACACCTTTTTGCCAAAATAGCGTGGGTTGCAGTCTCTGTAAACGTAATTTGGCAAAAAGGTGTATGTCTCTAAACATGCTAAAAGTGCTAATTCTGAAGTATTTTTTAAAGTTAGATGCAAGAAAATTATCAGGAAATGAAATTCGAAGTGTATACTAAATCATGGAATTAAATCCCTGAGCGCTGCACAGTTAAGATGGCTTCTACGGTCAAGGAAACTGCCAAAACTTTAAAGTCGATTTTCTCGGCTTTGTAGTCGCTGTAAAACGGCAGACATACACCTTTTTGCCAAATCACGACCGCTGGGTCTACTGCTGCTATTGACTCGATTCTGGTGTCTACAATGTAAATGTATGTTTTGGGAGCAAGGAATCAAATGGTAACAATCTGTGTTGGATATTGGATATTGGATTTCAAAATGGCTGCTACTCGATCTGCATTTGTCGTTATCTTAGGATTTAATGACTTGATTTTGGTGGTGGTGGTGGTGGTAGTAGTTGTAGTGGTAGCTGTAGTGGCAGTGATGATAACAGAAATGTTACGTTATGTCATTTCAGGTTCATTGTGATGTATGCATGCCTGTAGACTGACAGTGCTGGTTTCTTGTTTTTGTCAAAGAGGCTCAGATTAGCTCATGCTGAGCGAACTTCACCATCAACATCACTGCACCTCCCCACAACTGACTGCAGGTTGTGCCTCATATGTCAAGAAGACAAGATGGAGACACTAACCAAACCTGACCAATCAATGAGGAAGAACACTGGTAGTGGGTACAATTCACTCGCATAGAACTTGATCAAATTCAGTGAACTTTGAGAGGTTCCAGGATCATTAACTTGGAAAGACTCAATGATGTTCATGGTATTGAAGCTGCGATGGTTGCACAATATCACCAGACGTGCAGGCTCCAGTACAACACCACCAAACTACAGAGGGCACAAAAGAGAGCACTCAAGAAAGAAGGGCAGAGCGATGAGGAACAATCTTCATGCAAATGCACCAGGGCACATTCATGTTCATCGAGTACAGAGAAGGTCCCAGAAGCTTGTTTCTTCTGTGGATAACCTACTGGGGCTAACATTCTTTGGAAAGCTGCAACATTCTAAATGGACAGACGGGTACGTGCCTGTGCAACCCTTCTTGGTGATACAGAACTGCTTAGCCGTCTCAGTGGAGGGGACATGGTAGTGTTGGACGCCCAGTATCACCCACAGTGCCTGATAGGACTTCACAACTGCGCGAGAAAGGTCCAGTCAACAGGACTACAGGACTCAGACCACGAGCGAGCAATGTCGGCAGTTGTCTTCGCTGAACCCGTCCTCTACATTGAAGAAACCAGACAAGATGAAGAGACGGCACCAGTATTCAGATTGGTCGATCTTTTCCACCTCTATCAGTCCAGAATTAATTAGCTTGGAGTGCAGCTCGACACGAGAGTCCACTCCACACGACTGAAACCGAGACTGCCATCTCGGTTTCCTGACATGCGCGCGCACACCAAGGGGAGAGACATCCTGATGGCATTTGAAGAAGATCTCGGTGCTGCTCTTGACAAAGCCTGCGAGCTAGACAGTGATAGTGATGCAGTCCATCTTACCCGTGCTGCTCACATTGTTCGCAATCACATGTTTGGAGAGGCCAAGCCCTTTACAGGATTCCATAAAGGATGTCAAAAAGAATCTGTGCCACCGTTGCTGCTTGCCCTAGTCTGCATGATCCTAGAGAGACCCAGCATCAAGGACCAGACCGTAGACACTAACCCTGCAGCACTTACCGCAGCCCAGATACTGAAGTTTAACAGCATCAAACACAGGTGAACACGTGGCACCACATCATCCACCTGTTGCCCAGAAAACCCCATTTCCAACATACATAGGGATGATATTGCATGCTCATACACGCAAGAAGGAATTGGTCGACAGACTGTCACACGTTGGCCTGAGCATCTCTCTCTCGTCATCTTGGGCTGGATTTCATGCCAGCCAACAGCCACCAAATGCTGGAGTCATCTGCCCCATGTCGCTGCTTCCACTCTTCCTGGAAAGTGCTCACATTGTGGCCATGATTCTGCATTCAATGGATGTTGTGAAAAATGCTGTAGAACACCTGAATCCTGGACAGACACCAGTAGTCACCTTTGATCAGCTACTGTTTGCTTTGCCCAAGCAGATACAGTGGAAGTGGCCAGAGAGTTGTGGTGAAGACCACATAGTGGTGATGTTTGGTGGTCTCCACATAGAGATGGCGGCACTGAAAACAATTAAGGACTGACTGCAAGGGAGTGATTGGGTGCAAGCACTAAAAGTCTTGTGCAAACTGAGATTGCGATCATGACAGCAGGGACAGCAGACTCATTCCTGCTAGCATTTCATGTTTTGCGCACAAGAAGAGCACATCAAGTGACTGCAGCAGCACTGTACATCCTGCAACGTCATGCCTACAACCACTATTGTCTAGGAGAAACCAGGGACACAGAGGACCTTCCTGTATTTGAAGACTGGTGTCGCCAGAGACGAGACAACATCCCCCAGTTTCGCTACTGGGCAACTGTGCTAGAATTAGAACTGTTGGTTCTAGTGTATGTGCGTTCTCTCAGGCAGGGATCGTTGATGATGTACCTCGGTGCTCTGACAGAGCTATAAGTCCCACCTATGCTAGGTGGATACCAGTGCACCTAAAGGACATGGCCAAACTCACTACCAAACACCCAGATGTAGCCAGGAAATTCAGTGAAGGCCACTTCACAGTTCAGAAAATGCAGAGGGTGTTCTCTTCAATCCCGATTGACCAGGCATATGAGCAGAATAATGCCCACATCAAAGGAGATGGTGGCGTAGTTGGGCTCACTGAAACCCTAGTGCCCTTCGTCACTGGATGGTTGCGGGACTGGAGGTTGCTAGGGTGATCGAAGAATTCCAAGATGGGAACCAATACTGTAGACCGCAAACAGTAGACACACAAGACAAACAAGTTTCTGGGACCGTCTCTGTCCTCTTTCTTGAGTGCTCTCTTTTGTGCCCTCTATAGTTTGGTGTTGTTGTACTGGAGCCTGCACGTCTGGTGGTATTGTACATCGTGTGCAACCATCGCAGCTTCAATGCCATGACTACCATCGAGTCTTTCCATATGAAATGATCCTGGAAGCTCTCAAAGTTCACTGAATTTGATCAAGTTCTCTGCGAGTGAAGTGTACCCACTACCAATGTCTTTCCTCTTTGATTGGTCAGGTTTGGTCAGTGTCTCCATCTTGTCTTCTTGACATATGAGGCACAACCTGCAGTCAGTTGTGGTGAGGTGCAGTGATGTTGATGGTGAAGTTCGCTTAGCATGAGCTAGTTTGAACCTCTTGGACATGGTGGAACTGTCTTGAACAAAAACCAGCACCGTCAGTCTACAGGCATGCATGCATCACGATGAACATGGAATGACACAATGTAACATTTCTGGCATCATCACTGCCACTACAGCTACCACTACAACTACAACTACTACCACCACCACCACCAGGATCAAGTTATTAGATCCAAAGATAACGACAAATGTAGATCGAGAAGCGGCCATGTAATGTAAAGCGGCCATTTTGAAATCCAATATGGCGGCCCATTTGGTGAAAATACGCAATGTAGATTGTTACCATTGGATTCCTTGCCCAGAAAACATACATTTAGACACCAAAATCGAGTCAATAGCAGCATTGGACCCAGAGATAATCGCAAATGTAGATTTCAAATGGCAGCCATTTTGAAATCCAATATGGCGGCCCATTGGTGAAAACACACAATGCAGATTGTTACCATTGGATTCCTTGCCCCCAAAAACATACATTTAGACACCAGAATCGAGTCAATAGCAACATTAGACCCAGAGATAATCGCAAATGTAGATTTCAAATGGCGGCCATTTTGAAATCCAATATGGCGGCCCATTGGTGAAAATACACAATGCAGATTGTTACCATTGGATTCCTTGCCCCCCCCCCCCAAACATACATTTAGATACCAGAATTGAGTCAATAGCACCATTAGACCCAGAGATAATAGCAAATGTAGATTTCAAATGGTGGCCATTTTGAAATCCAATATGGCGGACATAAAGACAGAATTCCAAGTGGCCCAATATCTAAAAATGTTTGTAACATGTTAAAGGTATTAGCCCACATTTGTAAACCTGCAGCAATTGGTCTCATAGTTAGCATGGAGTTTGGATATGATTGCAGTAACACCTGTGCAAAATTTCGTTCCAATTAGTCCATTATTTTCATTAAAATAAATGAAAATGCACCGTATGCATGCGTATAAAAACGCTCGCTAGCGGTCCACGCACGTACTACATGCATGCGATACATGTGTAAGTTAATGTGCGTAAGCCCGCGCTCATAATTCGATTTTGGGTCGGGTTGACCCGGTTTGAAAATTGATCTTAAAACGATGATTTTCTCTCTTTTATCGAATGGTATAGACAAAGAGCAACAGGTGAGGTATGTTACTGTTAAAACTTGTACTTGAAGTCATATTGGACCTGTTTTATGCAGTTTTGATTTTCGTGGGTTTGCAAATGTGGGCTAGTACCTTTAATGTACATGTGTGCCAAATTTGGTGCTTGTATCACAAAATGCACAATTCCTTTGAATTTTCGAGCTAAACAGCCCCACTACTTTAACATTGTCCACTCTATGTTTTTTATTGTTCATTTGTGTGGGTACTACCAAATTTTTATGTAACGTCAGAAAACTGGCAGTGCCAAGGACTTTCTATAGCTGGACTCCAATGTAATCTTTGCTATTTCATCTGATAAAGTGCACTCTCGTTATAACAAAGTTCTTTACGCCATTATATCGAAATTTCATTACAGCTAAACATAAAAGCCCAGTAGATGATAATGTTTGTGCCTAAATTCTTACTTTGTTGTATCGAGAATTTCATTATACTAGTGTCTGTTATAACAGAAGCGCACTGTAACTGAACATGCGAGTACACAAACGAAATTTTGAATTCTTTGCATGTTACTATATCACAGGGCAAATCCAGTCGACATATTAGTTAATCTGATAAGAATGAGTAAAATATTATGAGTTAAACAGTAGAATTTTGATTGAAATCAGGTAAAAAATAAGAAAATGATGACATTATGAGATTCTGCTAATTTTTCAGGAAACAGTTCTTGAACAGCTGATATGAAAATGCAATGGCAGAGTGAGCATGTCATCCCCTCACAACTTACCATAATAGTTGAACATAGTGAAATTTCCTGTTTTTCATACAAACACAATTATGCCCTCGGCTTAAATCCTGGTTTATCTAACTGATCAACACTAATCTATAGTTATTCAACCAGAAATAACATCATGTTTCAGATTTTAATGACAGAAAAATTGAGCTTTCATCATTTTTTGTTGTTGTAAATGATCAGTGGAAAATTGTGAGGTTATGACATGGTTAGCTCACTCATTTGCCCACTGTAAAAGAACTGTTTTGGAGAAATTGTCAAAATTTCAGAATGTCATAACTTCCTTATTTTTCATCACATTTCAGTCAAATTTTTACTGCTGACCCCATAAGATTTTACTCTTTTTCATCTTTTTCTCTTTAACGGGGAGGGGTTGATTCAACCCCCCCCCCCCCCCCGAGGTCTTGGCCGTTGATCGCGCAAACGCCATGGAATTTGGCACGTGCATTACCTGTGGCGTAATCTACCAACTATACAAAAAGAAATGGACATTTTTGTCATAATAATCAATTATGCTAATATATGCATAAAATCATACATTTTGCTCTAAATCAGAAATTAAAGCTCCTAGAATCCTACTTTTTGGAGAAAACATTCTTTGTAGCATTCCTAACAATGTACTTGAAAAAAAATTCGGTATCAAAATCAATTTCTTATGTATTTTATTGTTTTATGAATTTCTTTGTTTTTTCCACCTTTTGTTTTATCATTAATCATTTTCTTTTCCGCAAAATTTGTGACAGAACCTATTTCAAGCATAATTATGCTAAAATCAATCAGTTTCAGCATATGAAAGTGAAAATAATCATATCTATGAATAAGGAGAGAAAACTCCATTTGCATAGATTTTATACACAAAATCACGTTTTTGAGCCATTTTCAGTCTGACAGGCATGTATATCGTGCAGTGTCATAACGGTATGCACGATTTTCAGGAAAATAGAATTAAAAGATGCGCGAGACTTGAAAGTAAAAAGTCAGCGAACGGCGCAATCAAAAAGTTTCAGGTGACAGAGCAGTCGCAAAAAATGTCATTGTGTGCCCCCTCCCCCCCCCCCCCAGCCTTTTATAGAGATTTTTGCTGGACTCACATGCGAGGAAGTAATGTGCATTGGCGAGGTAGTCTTGATGCCTTCTTGACCAGAACAACAGGAGGTCAATTTTCCAGTCTTCGACCATGACCGGTCCATTTCCAGTCCGCACAGCGGCTTGTCTGGCTAGATGGCGCAGACCCTCCAGAGTAAGGGCCCTACTGTGGTTCAGCACATGGTCATCGTTCTCGGCATCGAGGGCGCACTCCTCTCCACAGTACCATTTCTCTACAAAAACAAAACAAAACAAGACAATACAAAAAAAAAAAATTACAATGGGACCCTCTGCAATGATAACTTTATAAATAGTATAAATCAATCCAAATACAATTTCAGGGTATGAAAAAATAAGTCATTGCCCACATCTTACAGAAAACCCCATTCGATTTGCTTCAGTGGTCAAAGATAAATGAGCAATTTTGTAGAGCATGTCAGGATACCTCTTCCCTACAAGTTTTGTCTATTGAGTTCACACACAAATATAGAGCATCCAAGTGCTAAACTTGGAAGAATCAGACTCAAGACATGCTGTGACCACTTAACCAAATTGAATGGGGTTTCCTGCAAAAAAGAGCTAAGACTTTATATTTAAATACCCGAGAGTGGCATTTAGACAGTTTAAGCATATTGGGTGTTATCAATGCGAAAATCTGATCATAATTTTTTGCAGGAACATACTGTACAGTAATTCAGTGAAAAGTGAAATATATTTTAGCAAATCGCATCACACAATATCAGGGATTTTTCATATATGGGCTGCTGCACAGGTTGAACAAAGTCTGACATGTATGATACATTTAGTAATATTCTAACAACAAAAGCATGTAACAATATTGACCTTAATGACTAAATGCTGCATTAGCTGTATGTACAGTTGTACTGTATGTTCCACATTTATCACTACAATCAGTCTTGCTTAAATCACCAGTCTCTATGGAAAAACAGAGTGGTAAAATGAGCTGCGTGGCTGAGGTCTGCGCTCTCGAGAGTGCTTCTCTAGTTCATATTGCAAAGAGGAGGGAGCATAACCTGATGAAGTGATTCTGCCTCACATCAAACTGGACCCTACAGAAGACCAGCTATTGCTGCTGACTATGGGCAATCCAGTCATCTTCTCAGGTGGCAAAAAGAAATAAAACAAACAAACAAACAAATGAATACATTTATTAACTTGAAAAGCACTCTGAGAGCGCAGACCTCCGCCAAGCAGCTACTTTCCACCGATGATCTTGCTCTTCCCAAAGAGATTTTTCTCCTCTCCACCACTGGGGTAAAGCTCTTTGGGCTCCTCCATAGAAATCAGTGATTTCCACCCATAGGTGTACATGTTGAAAAATTGCTTGATTTCCCAATATCAAAGCCTTTTATACGTCATAAACCCTCAGCTGCGCGGCGCCCCTCACCCATGCAGAAACTACAGCACGCATTTTAGTGCGCATTTGAAAACCTAAAAAATGCGCAGCTTGAACTCCCAAGTTCACTGACCCAACCTGTCAAAATATTAAAATCCTTCATAGATTCCCCCCAAATTCACGGATCACTACCAAAATTTTATCATTTGTTTCATACTTGTGTCACTGTCAAACTTTCCTGTAAGTTTCATCCAAACCCGTTCACTACTTTTGAGTTACTTTGCACACAGACAAACAAACAAATAAACAAACAAACAATGAAACAAACCAACAGTAACGAAAACATAACCTTCTCCCTTGGCGGAGGTATGAAAACAAACACACAATCAAACTAAAACAGTTAACTAGAAGAAGAAAAAAACTCACCTGGTAGCACATCAGTGTCTTGGAGTCCTATACATCCATAGTGATACCATTCATGGCCCCTGCAGTTCTCCTGTTTAGCGCACTGCACCATTCTCGTACCACCTCTTGCATCTTCTTTCCGCTTACACAGACAGTAGGTGTAGCTGCGACTCTTCAAGCATTCGTGGCAGCAGTACCAGTCGTCCTCGGGGGTAGCCGTCAGTCCCGCACAGCTCAGATGATACCACGGCGTGGGGCACATAGCATTGCAGCACACGATCATCTCTTCATCTTTCACTGTGTAGGAAATTCACACAGCGCTCTCCGTTTAATAATTGGATGCCAGTTAATCAGGCACTCTACCGGACACATAATTGACTTGCAAATTGAAAAACTATTCCAGATGTGTGTTATATTTACTGGATAATCGGGTACACAGGATGGGTATTTTGAAAGACGGGTACAAATTTTCCAGATTAACCTGATCTATTTTAATGAAACGGATAGGAATTTTTTCAGATATACCCTATCTTTTTTAATATTTTCCCACAGAAAGCCTTTCAGATTTGTGTCAATTAGATTCACTGTGAAGTGCTGACAGTCAATAAAGAGTGAAGTTGATGTTTCAAGCAATTAAATGTGTAGTGTATGACAGATTTGTTGTATGACTGGTACAAGTACATTGTAGATGCATTTTGGAGTGTCATGTATACAAACCCTCGCACCAGCACTACACACACTACCAAACACACTAACACACAGACACACAGACACACAAAGTGACACTCTATTTGCTATACATTCTACATGTTCCTGTGAACTACAACACACACTGTACATTGCATGGCTAGCTTGTGAGTAATTAAAAATGATGAATAAAACATGGACCTACACTGTACTACACACATGGACTATGAACGGGGTCTTTCTTAGATCCGACCTGCATCACTGCCACATGATAATGTGCATCTAGATGAGTACATTCAGATGTTTGGACAATAATGATTGTGTAATCGTTCATTGTCACTGACAAAAAATTTGTTTCCCTCATTTCGGTTTTATTTCACTGAGGTGCTTTTTCAGACTTAACTGCCTTTGGAAAAACACCAATGATGGGGAGCAACAAACCTAAAAAATGACACATTTTGTGTCGCAAAATGAGTAATTACTGAAGTGGATGCTCGTGGATGCGCATGTAACGTTGCATAATGGTAAAGACATACATGTCATCTACCATACTGTCCAAGTTTACTCTGAAACAATGTGCTGAAAATGGGAAAAATTAGATTACAAATTACAACCTACCACAACCCTTGCTTTCTCATGTAAAGTATGTGCATTTTTTTCGCAAATGAAATTAACTGAGCGATGATTTCCCAATGTATCAACTGCACACGCATTTTTCTTTATTTAAGAGATTTATTATCTTCTGCGCATGTGGTTTTTAGACATCTGAAAGCGCCGTCTACTGTTGTTTTTACTCAAGGCTGGCTGTTGTTGATGCATAATGAGAAAATAATGAAAGCATCCTGCGATGCTTTTCACAGACACAGGTGTTTGAATCAATGAGCGATGCATGTCCATGGCAACAGGGATCTCCACGTGTTTTCACATCAGCCCGATAAAAATCCAAGCTCGAGATATTTTTTGCAATCGCAAATAAGCCAGTTCGGGGTTAGCTCATGGGCACATCGGTACAAACGACCTTTCTTCTTTCTCAGTTGATTAGGCACTCCACGAGTTTTCAAGCGAGAGAAGGTATTTCAGCTTACCCGACGTAACAATTTATGGAATTCATCAGTCAAGTTCAAACAAAGAATGAACTTGCGTAGACCAGGTGACCAGAATGATCCATCAATTAGCACTTTGGAAAGCATCCATTTCATTATTTTACATTGAATGTATGAACAATCTTTTTCTATTGATATTGTCAAATACCACTTTTGCTGTCAGGTGGATGTGTGCTGGCAAGCACCACTCATAATGATCACTTGAATAATCATTACATCACAGATGCTTATCTCAGTGAATAAAAAACCAACATGCTCTGCCGGTACAGATGACCTTTTTCTGCTCATGCTCAATGTGGAACCCCGAACTGGCTTATTAGCGCGCCATTTCATTTCCTATTCACATCAGCAGGAAGAGAATTACCCGAAATTTTTTGGAGCTAATTCGACAGCTGAGCATGCGCAAAGAGTGTTGGGTATTCCAGTAGAGCGCACGCTTTCGGGTCACACACGCCAGGCATGATGGGATGCATCGCGCTAATTTCTTGAAGCGATTTCACATTAGTTCGCTATGTTATCCCGCTATTTCGGAAATTTCCTGAGTTGGACTCACGAAATTTTCTCAATCAGAGCGATACAATTAGACAAGTGTGCTAATTTGTGTTCACATTATCAAAAAGTGTGCTGTTTTGTGATTGGGTTAATTTCCAAAGTCAGAAAATAGCGCGCTATTTCAAAACATCGGTCTGATGTGAAAAACAACTTCTGTCACAATTCTTGATTATCTAACCCGATACACAAATAAATTCAGGTCAGTCTCAATTTCACGCTTTAGGCTGTACTTGAGCTTAACTCTATTATCCAACCAAATCTCGCTTATCCGGATGCCCCCAATTTTCCAAGTCAGAAAATAGCACGCTATTCCAAAACATCAGGCTGATGTGAAAATGCCTTCTGTCACAATTCTTGATTATCTATGTAAACCCAATACACAAATAAATTCAGGTCAGTCTCAATTTCATGCTTTAGGCTGTATTTGAGCATAACTCTCTTATCCAACCAAATCTCACTTATCCGGATGCCCCCCCGCCAGTCAACTGAGGTTGAACTGCAATATAGTAGACCATAATTCTTACCGGCTCGGCAGCGACAACACAACACGGCAGCCTCCCTTTCGTTATCTGTGTTATCACCGTAAGCATCCGCTGCAAGCTGTATCGATGACCTTTTCGGCTCCTGGTAAACGAAATCCACAACTCGTTGGGCCACAGTTTTGACCCAGAGGAGTTTATCATGTCTGCTGCCTCTAGCCGGAAAACTGGCAGGGACTTCATGTAGAGATGATGTTCCACAGAATTTCAAGGCACAGAGGAGAGAGTATCCTTCAGTCACAAACTGCGCAGTAAGAAAATCAGTACAAAATATAACAAATATGTGTGTACATTTCATTTCATTTCATTTCAATTTATTTTCATAGTTCTCACATATATCACAATGAAGTATATAAATATAAAAATTATGCAGAACAGAATTTAAAATGGACCTTCACCGGAATGTTCAAGTTTGTCTTGGTAAAAAAACAAGGTCTGCATACATGCAAGTTAAAACATGGTTTAAACATGTTTATTCCTGCGGGCCCTCCAACAAAATAACACAGAACAACGGTTAATTGAGAATAATTACACAAAGTAACAAATCAAGGACAAAAAGATGTATATGACAATTCTCAATGAATCGTTCTTCACAATATCCAAACAATGCCACTGCTGTGTGTTATGTGCAAAATGAATGCAATTATTCAATTCAAGTCAATTAAATTCAAATTTGATTTCATTTTTTTTTTGGAGGGGGGGGGGGGGGGGCAAACACACAAACACATACAGTGAAACCCCGTTATAACGAGGTCCGTGGGACCGGCAATATTACCTCATTATAACCGGGACCTCGTTATAACCGTACGCATCGAAAACAAAGAAAAACATAAGCACGACATCATATACAATGTACCTATCAATGAAACTTAAGATCATAAGAACATCCTTTGCGTTGTTATTACACGATTATGGATCATTAGTACTGAGATAATGAAGGGAAATTATTTGTGAATTAGACAAAAAAGTAGGGGTTGAAATAAGTTCATTCTTCATTGTAATTCTTGTTTGTTAATTTTTTTTTGAAACTAGCGCAAATAGAGTGAAATACTGGCACTGTTTACGTAACTAGCAAGGTATTTTTACGCTGTTGGTGCCCAGCGGGAATGCGATTATTTCATGAATCATTTCGGCTGTAATCTTGTACAATATATATGATTGTTGTACTTGAAGGGATTAAAAATGTGTTCTTTATTTTCTTCCGAAAATCTCTTTGCCATTTGTACATCCGTTCTTGAAAAATATGCGACAGGATTGAATGTGGAAGGTTACGTTGTGATCCTTTTTATTTTCTTCCGAAAATCTCTTTGCCATTTGTACATCCGTTCTTGAAAAATATGCGACAGGATTGAATGTGGAAGGTTACCTTGTGATCCTTTTTACGCAAATCTATACCTCATAGACCATTCTGAAAGAAAGAAAGATCTTCACTGTCAAATGCGTCGAAGGGATTAAAATATGCGTTCTTTATTTTCTTCCGAAAATGTCTTCGCGTTCTGTACATCCGTTCCTGAAAAATATGCGACAGGATTGAATGTGGAAAGATACGTTGTGGTCCTTTTATGCAAATTTATACCTCATAGACCATCTGAAAGAGAGAAAAATCTTCATTGTGAAATGCAGCGTTAAAATCCTGATAATGAACAAACCAAGATCTATTCAAACTAATAAATGCATTCGTTTCTTTTTCTGATTTAGGTTAACATGCATTATTCAACTATTTTTTAAGCTACTGTTACCTTGCGAGATCGCGATAATTTCAGAGTACATGTAGCATACATGCGTTGTTTACCGTTAACTTGCCAGGTATTTTACTCCATTGGTGCCAGGCGGGAATTCGATAATTTCATGAATCATTTCTGCCGTAATTTTATACAATGTATGATAGTGGCGTCTGAAGGGATTAAAACTACATTCTTTATTTTCTTTCGAAAATCTCTTCGCGTTTTGTACATTCTTGAACTGTCAAATGCGTTTGCTTCTTTTTCCGAACACCGATTAAGTATAGTGACATGCGTTATTCAACTACTTTTACGCTACTGTCCCCCGGCGAGATCGCTATGATTTCATCAATCATTTTGGTTTTAATCATACACACTCTTATTTAAATTATCATTTGTAGAATGATAATGAACAAATCCCAATCTATTCAAATTAATATATGCGTTTGTTTCTTTTTCTGAACACCAGTTAAGTAGGTTAGCATGCATTATTCAACTATTTTTACGCTACTGTCACCCGGCGGGATCGCGATAATTTCATAAATTATTTAGGCTTTAATCATCCACAATCATATTTGCTAACCAGCAAAAGAACTGGAAGTTGGAACTAAAAATCAAATGATTATGTTCAATTATGTAGGAGGAACATAAGAAGGCATTCCTGTGTCTTATCGCGTGATTTAGAAGAAATAATGGAAAGAACGGTTCTCTGCAAAACGGAAAAAAGATGTGGATAGCGTGAATTCGGTTTTCAGTGTTTTGTTTGTCCTGTGTTTGAAAGCGGCAATATAGTCAAGAAGTGGAACCTCGATACATCCGATCAAATTGCTAATGTTTTTCTTTACGATGATTCACCGAAATTGTCCTCGTTATAGCTGGAATCTCATTATAACCGAACTCGTTACAAACGATTCGTTCTGCCATAGGTTAACACTCAAATGAAAACGGGACCAACGCGATCACCTCATTACAAACGGTTTCTCGTTTTAACCAAACTCATTAACGGGGTTTCACTGTATCACTTTCTTTGATAATGGACAGACACACTCAGAGCTCCCACTGGTCTTCAAGACACGAAGGACATTGCGATTGTAATGAAGAGCAGGGAGCACTAGAGTGACATTATATGTAGATGATGACTGGCGGGGGAGGGAACGTAACAAATATTTCACCCGAAGGGTTTGAAATGCTATTGAGGGAGGTTATAAATCCCTCGACTTCGTCTCGGGACTTATAACCTCAGGGTTTGAAATGCTACTGAGGGAAGCTATAAGTCCCAAAATAGCATGTCAAACCCTCAGGGTGGAATGTTTGGCACATGTTCCCGACAATAAAAGTCATCATCTGTTATATTATATGGGTTAGTCAAATACGTCAACGTCAACCACCAAAGATCGTAGAGATTCAGTGTACGATCTTTGCAATTACGGCCACCAGCATGATGCAGCACAACGCACTCATTCGCTCGCTCGTGCAGAGTCAAATTCACAGTGCGCGCGCGGTCCTAAGCCTTCTGTAATTTGTTACGTGAAAATGTTTTCCCATGGGAGAAGATTACCAAGAATGTTCGCCCATGGGCGAGCATAACGAGTGTACCTCCATCACGTGACTGTGTTTAGCCAATCCACTAACCGGTAGTTGACTAACCCATTTAATACTATCTATTGATCTTACAAGTGCTACATAACTTACAGTTGTAGGTAAAGTTACATCAAGTTAAGATTGAGGTAAGCAAAACTATGTTAAGTAAAGAGTTTACAATAGTTTACAATAGAAGAGCCTTAGTGTAATAAATAAAGAATGCAGTCTGCAAGCCCAGACTAGTAGAACACCAGCAAGAAGGTAAATCTCTTTAGCATTATGAGATAACGTGTAGTCATACAATGTACCTTGAATCTGAGGCTCTACTAGTCTAGGGTTGCAGACTGCGCTACATGTTTTATAGTGTTTACTGCTACCGAGTAAAGTCTCACCTCGTACATATCCCATGCTTCCTGCACATTTTGCAGAACTTCTTTCCGGAAGAAGGTGTAATTGAACTCATTCTTCAACTGTGCAATTGTCCCTTTTGCAGAAGCGCTTTCTCCATCGAAGAAGACATTGTTTGAATCCTTGAAGAAGAAAAAATTATATCAGTTATGATTTCTTCTGTTGCAGTAATTTGCATTTCAAATTGTTAGCAGCTGTAATGTTACAATTTCTGAGTTAACCCTATTCTAACTGGGCAGCCGAGATCTGAAGGGGGAGTCAAATTGACCCCCCCAGTAAAAGCAAAAGCAAAAAGCAAAAGTAATGAGCCATAATCAAAACGTGCCATAAAAACTTAACATTGGGCCCTAAAAATTTGTTGACCCCTTTCTGTGACCTTTGACCTTGTGATGACCTGTAACTCCCCAAGGGACATCTACCGTCCAAGTTTGGTCACAAACGGACATAGATCAAAAGTTATGAGCCACAATCAAAACGCGCCCTAATAAACATAACATTGGGCCCTAAAAGTTTGTTGACCCCTGTCTGTGACCTTTGACCTTGTGACAACCTTCACCTCCCCAAGGGACATCTTCCATCCAAGTTTGGTCACAAACGGACAAAGGGATCAAAAGTTATGAGCCATAAACGAAATGCGCCCTAAAAACTTAACATTGGGCCCTAAAAGTTCGTTGACCCCTGTCTGTAACTTTTGACCTTGTGGTTACCTTCAACTTCCCAAGAGACATCTATCACCTAAGTTTGATTGCCATTGTAGCAACATGTGCTGAGTTACGTGTGATAAGAGAGTCTTGCAAGTAAACTTTAACGTATGACCTCAAATGACCTTTGACCTTATCATGTGACCTCTTACGGCACCATAACATGAAGGTACCCCCAGTGCATCCAACACCCAAGTTTGATTGCCATTGTAACAACATGTGTCGAGTTACATGTGATAAGAGAGTCTTGCAAGTAAACTTTAACGTAAGACCTCAAATGACCTTTGACCTTATCCTGTGACCTCCAACCGCACCATAACATGAAGGTACCCCCAGTGCATCTATGACCCAAGTTAGGTTGTAATCCAAGCAACTTATGTGAAGTTATTTGTCAAAAGAGAGTCTTGCAGGTAAACTTTAACATAGAAAAGAGTCTTGCACATACTCTTTAATATATGACCTCAAATGACCTTTGACATCATCACATGACCTCTGACAACACCATAACATGAAGATACCCCTAGTGCTTCTATCACCCAAGTGTGGCTGCCATTGCTGTAGCAGTTGCCAAATTATGCATCATAAGAGAGTCTTGCAGGTAAACTTTAACATTTGTGACGGACGACGGATGACGGATGGACGACGGACGGACGACGGACGGACGCCATTTGGATCCCTTAGTCTGGCCTTCACCTCTGGTGGGCAAGACAAAAAGACTCAGTGGGCTATTTTGGTAGCTCGAAAGACTGGGGGGGGGGGCCTAAAGGGCCCCCCTTAAGATCTCGGCCATGGACACCGCGATCGCCGCGGAAATTTGCACAATGGTAGTGTGCAATGTAATCTACAAGATGGTATATTCAAATTTTTGAAAAAATAGCCCTTTTTAATTTTATTTTTATCAATTATGCCAATTCATGCGAGAAATCAGACTCTTTGATCTAAATCAGTTTAAGCTCCAAAAGTGCTCATTTTTGGTGTAATTATTCTTTGTGGCATTCTTAGCAAATGTACTTGAAAAAAAAATCGGTATCAAACTAAATTTCTTATTTATTTTGTTTCATGAATTTCTTATGTATTTCCTTGTTTTTTCGACCTTTTGTTTTTGTTGTTCTTTTTTACAAAATTTGTGGCAGACACTTTTTGAAGCATGATACTCCTAAAACAAATGAATTTTAGCCACTGAGAGTAAAAATAAGCATATTTATATGAACCATGTAAAAAAAAATCAGTATGCATTGAATTTGTACACAAAATCACATTTTTCAGCCATTTTCAGCCTCACGTGCATGTACAAAAAGTTAGGTAACTTCAGAACCGTACCCCCGAGCGTCACAAATTTGGTGTCAAAATGTGCGGGGAAACTCAAAAGAAAAAAAAATCATACAGCATCGAAGTGAGAGCATTGCGTGTTGCAGAGTAATCGCGCGAAGTGTCGGGGGGGGGGGGGGGCATTTAGGCCCCCCCCCAACCCAGTCTTTTTAGGGTTACTGTAAAACATGATATATTCGCGGCATGAATTTTTCGTGAATTGGAGCCGACGGACTTTTTTGTGGCATGAAATTTTCGCGAACTGCCACTGGCATTCAAAGCAATAGTGTAGACAAGAACTTTCGCGTGCATTTTAATTTCGCGAATCTTGGCGCTCGCGAAATGTCAAATTGACCCCGCCCTCGACATTTCAAACACGCAAAGATTTTGCTGCACCAATTTATGACTTTATGCTTTGAAATCTCCCGCATATTTTGAAACCAATGTTGCGACGTCCGGGTACACTGCCCTGAAGTTAAATAATGTTTTGCATATAATGCACAAACAAAACAAACAAACAAAATATGGTAAAATTAGTGAGTTTGAAAGAGTTTTAGCACTGCTGTTGGTTGGATACTTCTGTATTCATCTCAGCAATGCTAGACATTAGGCAATCTACATGTAATTACAACATCTCATAGATTCACTCATTGAAACACCTTAATAGAATTTTTTGTGGTGTGGAACTTTGTGCACATTTCCTGCAACAAGAAACTAGCACAAAAATAAAAGCACGCAATTACTTTTGCTTGTTACTTACATTCCTGTTAAATGTCTCAATCCCACAAAACTAAATACACACAAAATTTTTTACACCCAGCCCAGCGCAGCAAATCAATCGCCGAAAATATCCAATTTACCCGAGGTAATTCAATATTCAACAAGGTTTCAATCTCGTGGGCATCCATTTCCATTGTAGAACAGGACCTTACTCTTGCATTACTCTTGCACTTGTTTACTGAACTGCCCAGGTCATTTTATAACTGAAATTAAAGAAAAAGTCCCCAGTACCACCTTGGTGAACACCCATACATTGTAATTCAGCTAAGACTCCTTTTAATGAGGTTTGACTGCAAAATTATCATCACAGTCGTGGGCCAAACAGCTATGCTCACGATCAGGGACCCCACACTCACAAATTCCTATTGCTGAATAAAGATGATGAAAATATTGAATTTAATCTGATGTGCATTTAGGTTCTTTCTTCTCCTCTGAAAAGAATAAATGAGTACGCTCAACGTATAACAAACCTGCAGGAAAAGAATCTCCTTGTCGTATTCCTGGGGCACTGGGATGTACCCCTCCAGACGCTCCTGCCATGTCTCACGGTCCGCTCGCACCCTCTGAGCCTGCAGGACGCCCTTGATGGCCGATTCGTTGCCACTGACGAGGGTCGGATTGGCGCCTCCTCCCCTGACGGAGGCAGGGAGGTATTGCTGGAGATGCTCTAATACCGTTTCAATCCCTTGCGTCGTGCCGGGGTTAGTGGGTACGATTCCCAATGTCACCTGGAATGAGAGAGAACTTGACAATGACTCAACAGCAACACGTTGTCCTTCAGACTGCGCAGTATTGTATGTTTCTTATGACCATTATGATGACCCGAGACCATAAAGCTCATTATTACTATAAAAGGTTTACTCAAAGGCCACAATGTAGAATGAATTCCACAAAAATCTGTACATGGCACTCTTGATTTATTACTTCATGGTGTGGAGTTACGAAAACTCTCTGGGATGCCCCATGGCCTCTCCACCATAAATATATTCAAATCTACTCAAAGGAGCCCTACAAATGATTTCCAGACTTTTATATTCAACAAGCATAAATTAGTTTATATACTGAGAATAGAGTTTCAAATTTTAATATGATTTGGATGAAGAATATCAAAATATTATGAAATTCATAGCAAATTGCAATGAATAAGGATGATGACATGACAGCCTCTCACCATAAGAATGCATGAGGTACATGGTACAGGGCTCAAAGGAAGCAAAACAAAGAAGGTACAATGCATAATAGATTATACACATGCGACATTGTTAAGCAAATGGTATCATAATAAAATTACACTGCAACATTTTTGAAATACGTGTATGTGAGCCTCCTGTGTCATCATCTTTGTTCAATGTAATTCATTCAATGTTCTTCAAAGTACTGATTTCTCTGCTCAAGGACCACGATAAATTTTACAAATCTGTACATGGAGCAATCAATATTATGCACATGATGTGAAATTATAAAAGATTGACTGAAATGCCCCTTTAAAGGAAGCCAAAACCCAAAGAGCAATGTGGATTGAACGAAAGCAGCAACAATGGTAGATCACATCAGTGAAAGTTTGAGGAAAATCGGACAACTGATGCAAAAGTTATGAATTTTTGAAATTTTGTGTAATGACATCATGATTGTGTGGACATCAATATAAAGAAAATACAAAGGGAATTCTACAAAAATTCATTGAAATTGACAAACCACTTTCAGAACCCAGGGGGATAATTGCTACCCTTTACAGACAATATGTACGTCAGTATCAAGTTACTGGAATGTGCAATTTTCAAGAAAAATGAATTTTTGTGGAATTCCCTGTGTACTTCCTTCAACCTCCAACCCCGAAACTTTAACAATTCATAACTTTTGATTCTATTGTCTGATTTTCCTCAAACTCTCACCAATGTGTTCTACTAATGTTGGTGCTTTCACTCAACTCACATTGCTCTTTGGGATTTGGTTTCCTTCAATAAAAAAGGAGCAACCCTGTCGATACATAGCTTGGCCCTAATCACACTCCTTACCAGTTCAGACTTTTGTGACATACAATCACTCTTCTCATGCCCTTGAGCAATGGGAAGGTCACGCAACAGATCCTGTAAGAAAGTCATGTGCCTGCTCATGATGTTGGCCACGACGTCCACGAGGCGCAACCGCTGCCTGTCTAGGACGTCAGGGGCGGGCAGAAACGTGAAGGCGTCCAGAGTCTCGGCCGCCTGAGCGACAGTGGCCACTGGAGAGGTCACTATCCTGTATTGCACGCGGTCCTTGGCAGCGTAACACATGGTTTGTTGCACGAAGAACTTGTTACCCGGCGTCCCACCCAGGTGTGGTGATTCGGTCTCTTCCAGCACGCGATTGAAGTGCAAGCCAAACGTTGGAGCAGAAGTAACAACTCGCTTCTGATAACCTTTGGTACGAGTATTAGGTATCGCGTCCTGCGTACAGGAATATTTTGCTTAATGTCCATAAATGGTACAAAGGAATTCTACATATCTTTTTTTCTGTTATTACTTTTGTCACAAAAGAACTGAGGGAACACAAGATATGCATGACTTTTGAGTCATTGGGAGTGTACTGGACAAACTAATTGAATGGTTCTGAAACAGTTGACAATCATTTTAATCATGATACTGTAATACCAACACTTACTGGCAAGCAAATTCAATTATGCAAAATCTATATTTTTATCGCAATCAATTTTTTTTTGTCAGTATTTGGTTTGTTTTTAATTGTAAGATATGCAAAGTAATGCTCTATGTCTTATTACAACTTTAATCAATCTCATCAATATTCAAAAAAATGTGGATCTATAATTATTGTATTCGGTTGTTGGGAGATATTCCAGGATACTGTATCAGTGTCCACAGTGTGTTACATTACAGTGTACTTAGTTCTATATAAATATAATAAAAAATGTGACCATGCATCACAAAAGCAAAACTAGAAATGTCGCTATGGCGACTGGTATGCCTCTGCCAAAATGCATGATTCTCCTAATAGGTCTAGATAGTACAAAATATACATGTGGACAATGTGTGATTACATTTTCACAAAATTGGCAAAATATTAAAATGACACGTCTATCACAAATGTGTTGAATGTTCACCTTCCTTGACCGACAATGTAGGTTTAATTGGATGAATAGGAGAGCATGTATTTGGGATTTAAGGACTTTAACTATGCATTGAGTAATTTCCAAGGTATGGAGAAAAAGTGCAATTCCTGTAAAATTGTTACCATTTTCATCTGGCTTTTGACCTTAAAATTCATAAGATAATCACTGTCAGGTAGAACATGCATAAATATGTAGAAAGTTTTAAGATAACTTGAGCCACATCCACGATATGGAGGAAAAACTTAGTTCTGCACTTTCACGTGATCTTTGACCTTTTGACCTCTGAGGCAATAACAAAAGAAAAAAAACTTTCCAGAGAATCTCTATTAGGCTATACATGCATACACCAAGTTAAAAAAAATAAATAATCCTGCTGGCATTCCATAAACATGAGGGAAATACTGTACTGTGACCTTGAAAAAGACATAAAAGGGTAAAAATTAATGGCAAAAAAGAAACGTGCCACAAAAACTTAACAATGGGTCTTTAAAGTTTGTTGACCCCTGCCCGTGACCTTTGACCTTGTGGTGACCATCCACTCCCCAAGGGACATCTACCATCCAAGTTTGGTCACAAATAGACCTATGGATCAAAAGTTATGACCCATAATAGAAATGCACCATAAAAACTTAACATTGGGCTCTAAAAGTTCATTGACCCATGCTTGTGACCATTGACCTTGTGGTGACCATCCACTCCCCAAGGGACATCTACCATCCAAGTTTAGTCACAAACGGATCTATGGATCAGAAGTTATGACCCATAATAGAAATGCGCCATAAAAACTTAACATTGGGCTCTAAAAGTTTGTTGACCCATGCTTGTGACCATTGACCTTGTGGTGACCATCCACTCCTCAAGGGACATCTAACATCCAAGTTTAGTCACAGACGGACCTATGGATCAAAAGTTATGACCCATACATGCGCCATAAAAACTTAACATTGGGCTCTAAAAGTTTGTTGACCCATGCTTGTGACCATTGACCTTGTGGTGATCATCCACTCCCCAAGGGACATCTACAGAGCTACAATGTACAAAGTCTCACACATTCTGCATGAGACTCACAAATTTAGGGTCTGTCTCACGATCTCACGCATATGGTACCCATTTTTCACGCATCGGGACATAGCTCAAAGGATTGCAGTGAACGTTGCAATTGAAGGACCTGGTATATTTCCCTTTCATCTTTTAAAATAAGTAAAAAATAGTTACTCGAGTACGCACCAGATAGCACCATTAAGAGCTAAGAATTGAAAAAGGTCCCTACCGCTGGAGGGGGGACTCCACCCTTCCCCCTGCTTGGTCGCTACGCTCCCTCGCTCGCGCGTCGCGTGAGCGTCGAGACGCCCAGTCATGAGAGTCTTACTCATAAAATTTTTTGAACTTGGCATCTCTGCATCTACCATCCAAGTTTGGTCACAAATGAAGTTATGGATCAAAAGTTATGACCAATAATAGAAACGCACCATAAAAACTTAACATTGGGCTCTAAAGTTCATTGACATCTGCCTGTGAGCTTGGCCTTGAGGTGACCTTCATATAAGGCATGGACCTAATACACAAGGACATTCATCGTATCATTAATTAATTCATGCACCCGTACATCTCAAAAGCGCTTCAAAGACATTTTTAGCATGCTTCACTGCTTTGATCCCATGATCGTCACCGCCAGCAAGCCGGGAGAAGAACAAAACGGAGATTCGAGAAATCTAAAACTATATGTGCAGAAGAAAATAACTCACAAAAATCAAGTAAAGTGAATGTCCAGTTGTGGTGTATGTTAGGAAATCATACCTCAAGCAATTTCGCTTGGGAGAGGTAGGCAGTTTTTAAAAGGAAGCTAACATTTTGGCAGAATGATTGTCATTTGTGATCTCAATATTTTACTTTTCTCCAGCTTATTCCAGAGCAAAAAGGGATGGTGATGGTAGAGAACAGATATACACGGTGTATCTTGCCATTGGGCAAGGTCTTATGCGTGTGCGAAAATGTGCAAATCAGCAATTACCCATCTTTTGGCACAAAATTTGTCATGATCTCAGGTTTGCTGCTCCTCATCATCTGTATTTAGTCAAAGACATTTCCGTCTAAAAAAGGCACATCAGCGAAACAAGACTGAAATGAGGGAAACGATCCTTTTGTTAGTGACGATACATGATTACACAATCGTTATTGTCAAGACACCTGAATGTACTCATTAAGATGCACATAATCAGGTGTCGGTGACGATCATTACATCAAAGAAAGACTGTTGTGAACAGTCCATCTATGTACATTAGGTCTATGTATAAGGTAAAATGTGAAACTTTGTAATGACCCCCTCTTCCCTCATAGTTTGATCGCAATTGAAGCCCAGAGTAAAGAGTTTTTGAAGTTTTTGTAGCATTACGGACAGACGACGGACGGAAGGATGGACGGACGGACGGACGGACGGACAGATGGACGGACAGACGGACGGACGGATAGACGGACGACGGACGGACGACGACGGACAGACGCCACACGCGATCCCTTAGTCTCCCCTCACCTCCGGTGGGCTCGACAAAAAAAAACCTTACAAAATATACAGTGTGTGTAAAGTACATCACCTCGAACGTCTTTTTCCATTCCTTTAGTTTCTTGTCATGGTTTTCTGTAAGCGATTCCACGTAACCGGTTGCGGAAGCTATGCTCAAGCAGATGCCGCTGTGATTCAGCATACGGAACACCTTGGTCGACACGCCTTGCCGCCACAGATCGAAGCCCATACACGTCTGCAAAAACTTGAAAATGCGAGGACGATTCGTGAACAGACCAATGGCCACCATCTGCCCCAGTCGGCGATTAAAATGGGCCTGAGCCTCTTCATCAGTCATATGCCTTGGTAGAAAAAAAAATACAAAGGATTTAATAATGATAATGATGACAATAATAAGAATAATAATAATAATAATAACAAACCCAGTCCAAACTAAAAAGAGACTTTCCGAAACAGTCTACAAAAAAGCACTCGATTTTGGGAAAAATTTGTTAAAAATTGATCCATCAATGTGCAAAAAATGGCATTTTCTACTGAAAATGATGCTCCCAGGTTCGCTAGAAAGCGAACCCTGGCTGCCCTGCCAGGTTCGCCAAAAAGCGAACCTGACTGCTGGGTTTGCCAAAAAGCGAACCTGGCTGCAAGGTTTGCCAAAAAGCAAATTTGGCCACCAGGTTCGCCAAAAAGCGAACCTGGCTGCAAGGTTTGCCAAAAAGCGAACCTGGCCGCCAGGTTCGCCAAAAAGCGAACCTGGCCGCCAGGTTCGCCAAAAAGCGAACCTGGCCGCCAGGTTCGCCAAAAAGCAAACCTGACCGCCAGGTTCGCCAAAAAGCGAACCTTGCCGCCAGGTTCGCTAAAAAGCGAACCTGACTGCCAGGTTCGCTGGCTGCCCTGCCAGGTTCGCCAAAAAGCGAACCTGACTGCTGGGTTTGCCAAAAAGCGAACCTGGCTGCAAGGTTTGCCAAAAAGCGAACCTGGCCGCCAGGTTCGCCACAAAGCAAACCTGGCAGCCAGGTTTGCCAAAAAGCGAACCTGGCAGCCAGGTTTGCCAAAAAGCGAACCTGGCCGCAAGGTTTGCCAAAAAGCGAACCTGGCCGCCAGGTTCGCCAAAAAGCGAACCTGGCCGCCGGGTTCGCCAAAAAGCGAACCTGGCTGCCGGGTTTGCCAAAAAGCGAACCTGGCTGCCAGGTTCGCCACAAAGCAAACCTGGCAGCCAGGTTCGCCAAAAAGCGAACCTGGCTACCAGGTTCGCTAAAAAGCGAACCTTGCCGCCAGGTTCGCTAAAAAGCGAACCTGACTGCCAGGTTCGCCAAAAAGCGAACCTGGCTGCAAGGTTTGCCAAAAAGCGAACCTGGCTGCCAGGTTCGCCAAAGAGCGAACCTGGCTGCAAGGTTTGCCAAAAAGCGAACCTGGCCGCCAGGTTCGCCAAAAAGCGAACCTGACAGCCGGGTTTGCCAAAAAGCGAACCTGGCCGTCAGGTTCGCCAAAAAGCGAACCTGGCCGCCAGGTTCGCCAAAAAGCGAACCTTGCCGCCAGGTTCGCTAAAAAGCGAACCTTGCCGCCAGGTTCGCCAAGAAGCGAACCTGACTGCCAGGTTCGCCAAAAAGCGAACCTTGCCGCCAGGTTCGCCAAAAAGCGAACCTGACTGCCAGGTTCGCCGAAAAGCAAACCTGGCCGCCAGGTTCGCCAAAAAGCGAACCTGGCTGCCAGGTTCGCCAAAAAGCGAACCTTGCCGCCAGGTTCGCCAAAAAGCGAACCTTGCCGCCAGGTTCGCCAAAAAGCAAACCTGACTGCCGGGTTTGCCAAAAAGCGAACCTGGCCGCCAGGTTCGCCAAAAAGCGAACCTGGCTGCCAGGTTCGCCAAAAAGCGAACCTTGCCGCCAGGTTCGCCAAAAAGCGAACCTGGCCGCCAGGTTCGCCAAAAAGCGAACCTGGCTGCCAGGTTCGCCAAAAAGCGAACCTTGCCACCAGGTTCACCAAAAAGCGAACCTGACTGCCAGGTTCGCCAAGAAGCGAACCTTGCCGCCAGGTTCGCCAAAAAGCGAACCTGGCAGCCAGGTTCGCCAAAAAGCAAACCTGGCATACATCACAAAATCCTTTTCAAACAAGAGAAAATGTTAGGTGCATTTTGATCTCCAAAAGGCTATTCTAATTGTTTTCATCATATTTTCCTTCAGTAAATGTGAAATTATCACTCTTGGTTTTGTGTATGAAGAGTTTAGATAAGTGAACAAACATTAGTCAGTGACAATCAATTTTACCTTTGCAATTACTCTGTACTAATCGTTAATTTTAGCCCATTGGGCCATGTATGTCCGTAACAAAAAAACAAAATGTTTTTTTTTTTAAGTTTTACAAATTAAGCACTCGGTAAAGAAGAACACACTAATTAAATGCAAAGCAAGGTCATAACCCTCTTCCGAAACACTCATAAAGAAACTTCTGCTCTGTAATAATTAAGTAGTCAATTATTGTTAAAAAGTGTACATCTGTAACAGACACATATAGTGTGACTGTATGTGAGCTTTACAATTTCATGAGGATTGATTTGTTGATTTTATTTTCTGATGTTTATTTGTGATTTAATTGAAAGGTAGCATAGAACATCTTGATAATTACGATTAAGTTGGAATACTTGTTAATCAAACTAATTAGCAGTGTTTGTTTGTTTTGTTTGTTTGTTTGTTGTTGTTTTGTAAATCGCATTGCACACATATTCAAAATTTCCGAGAAAGACCTAAAGTATATGGAAATGCTAAATTGCATAGATCTCTCATCTTTTGGCCACGATGTATCAGGAGACAGAGAGTAAAACAAAGAGCATTGTTACTGTGTCAGATGAGCTATACAACACAAGCAAAACATCTATACATGTAGATCTACATAATTATGGAACATATCTTGATTAGGATTAAACAAAAAGTACCTTTAACTACCCACAATCCATGTGGTTTCAGATGTACCCATACCCAGTTCAAGCCAAGTCTTCCTTGATACAAAAGTAGAAGGAAACTATCAATGCAGATAATGATAAAGTGGCTTTTTGTCATGGTAAGGGTGTACAACGAAAGTGTGTTCTCAGTGGATGGACAAGATAGTGAGTACTGCAAAAAAAAAAAAAAGAAGAAAAAAAAAGCAGTTTGGAGATACATGACATATGTGTAAAATGGGCGGGCAGCTACATCAACCCCACAAACAACCTATGAGGTAGAAATACTAAGAATCCCACAAAAGATGTGATTACTAAAGGAAATGATATCAACTGAGAGAGAAGTTGGATTCAAAGGCACCCCTATTTGCAAATAGCTGTACCTGTACCAAATGCTCACACAGTCATTAGGCCTACTAGTATATAAGGAGCATAATGTGAGTATCAAAAGTACCATTGAATGCTTTAGAATACAGGAAAGTCCAATTAGACAGGTTTAAGATCTATGATTCCATTGTCAGTCTAGATGAGAAACCTGAAGATGACACGTCAG
The DNA here is from genome assembly GCF_964275005.1 of Diadema setosum. Lineage (NCBI taxonomy): Eukaryota > Metazoa > Echinodermata > Echinoidea > Diadematoida > Diadematidae > Diadema > Diadema setosum. Next base: position 27,368,042 of record NC_092696.1, read on the forward strand.
TGAATGATAAACTTGATGTAAATGTTGGGGATTTAGTGTTTTAGATGAATATCACATGGAAACATTTCCTGGTGAGGTTCTTTAAATAGGGGCACTAAGGGCAGGAATCTCAGGATCAATGTCAAGCATCCTGCAAGTGGTCACCAGATCACCAGATCAAATATTTTCCGTTAAAAAAAACAAAAACAAAAAAAAAACCCACAAAAAAAACACTGCCAGAAAAATCATACTACAAACAGTTGATGGCAATCGTGGTCAGTTTACACGTAGCTGGAGTCTTGGACTCGCATTCAAACTCTTTGCTCTGTAAATTATGTCCTTCATCCATTAATATCTCAATCATTCCATGTTACACTATTTTTAATACCCCCAAAAAGTGAAATTATTACTTCAATTTTAACCATACAAACCAGTATAATTTTGTTTTTAACATGCTGAGAAATAGAAGATTTTTGGAATACTCACAATTCATAGAGCAAGGGACACCATGATATGTTTTCAAAATCCACATTAAGATTATTATTCTGGTGATCATGATAGTTTACTGTCAATTTGTTTTTATGTACAAATGTATCTATTTTTTTATTTATTTCAAAACTTTGATCAGGTATAGAGTCTACAATTCAGATATGTTTGAAAGGATTTTGTTTGAAATGCTTGCAAAATATAGTAGGCCTACACCATCAATTTTTCATGTGTGGCGCAAACCATTTCTGCACTGCTTTGTGTGTACTGCATACATGAGTAATGGATCCCTAGATAGTTATATGTGGTATTAGTTAAATCTGATTCCAATATTGAATTAATTTCTTTTCTACAAATTAATATTCTAGACAATAATGTGTTTGTCAAAATGAAATAGGCTACAACATGATCAACTGACAAGCTAATTTACCATGAAAGGATATTTCTTTGGATAATGTAATCATCCTGTTGCTCAGTGAAGCATGAACTGTATGCAAGGTGATGATTTGGGGAAGGTTTTTGCAGATTTCAGTAAAAAAATGCGATTGTCATCTCAAATTATTAAGATTAAGACCCTACAGCATGAGAAGTCACTGAATTCTGGTAAAGGGATCTTAAAATAAATCCATTAAAATAATAAAATTAATAACGATTTCAAAACGTACGTCTGTAATGGAAATTTTCTACGTCTGTAAAATACTGTACGTCCGTAACACAAAAAGGGTGCAATTAATTGCTAATTTAAAAAAAAAAAATTCTTAATTTCTGCACTTTTGGGGTGTTTAACATCTAATTGAAATGAAAAGAATGAATTTGCTGGAAAGTACCCCACAATTCACAGAGTTTTCCACTTTACATTCCAATGTCAGAAATTTCAACTCATGCAAGTACGTCTGTAACGGCCCTATTTTCATCATATCAAGGTCAAAGTATTGATCATATTGAATATAATTTTGTGATCACTTTACCTTCGAGATGGGTGTTAGAAATTAAAAGTATCAAATCTTGTGAATGAAATCAAGTCTAGTTGTTAGAGCTTTTTAAAGTGTACGAAATGTACGTTTGTAATTATGGAATTGCCCGTAAAAGACAATGAAAACAAGAGAGAAAGAGATAGATGGCGTTTCTCAGCTCAAACACAAACTTTGATGCACTACAGATTGAAAAGTAGTGACATTACTTCAAATTTTTTTAATGTATCAACAGAAAATATACTTCTGCTGATATTTTGAAGCCTGATACGCAGTTTTACCGCTGTGATGTGTCTCCTTAAAATGAAGAAAATGAAAGGAAGGTAGGATTCCCTCCATAGGCTCACGTGTTATGAAGCTTGCGGTTTCATTACTAAAATGGCCGCCGTTGGGCTCCATGTGAGGCCCAATGGCGTACTACATTTGTACATCCATTTTTGTGCGATATCGCGAGAGTATACACCCTCTTAGCCTAGCTATGATTACTATTTGCTATGAATCAATAAACGCAACTTTTCTGGAAGACGTTTATCACAGGGCTTTGGAAACGACTTTTGATAGTGGGTATGCATGGAAAGCCTTTTTGTAATTCGCGGAAAGATGATAAACGCAGCATTTAGGCCTATGCTTCTCCTATATTTTCTATAGCGCACCTGAGAACTGGATTGTATTCGGCTATTGATAGATAGTCCCGCTTGTGGTGTGTGTGTGAGTGTGTGAACATACATACATTGTACATGTTTACAATTATCCATACATGGCCTTGCACATGCAAAGTTTGTATGTGCTAGGCTTTGCATTATGCGTAACAAGTTTGAATATTTTGCACACTACACAGCATGCACATGAAGTGGAACATTATCATGTAATGCAATTTACGTGTAATGGTAAAGCAAGAACTGTAACTACCAGTACACAATCAATGTAATATTTTGCAACAACATTCCTGCATGCACAGGCCCGTAGCCAGGATTTTTCAAGGGGGGGTGCGGTCACTAAAAAAACGGACCTTCGGTACCAATACCAATGATGACACACACACACACACACAATTATATATATATATATGTATATATATATATATATATATATATATATATATAGATATATATTCTTTGGACGACCGAACTACAAAAGTTGAATAAGAATTTGCGCGCAAAGCGCGCCACAAATTGTGAATTTGGACTGTTTTAATGACGTTTTAAAGTCTCGAGGAAATTTGTATTTTTGTCTGTTGCATGCAATCGCGTTACGGTATTTCATCTAGGAAATAGTAAAAACTCATTTTGCCAGGAAGTTGCAAAGTTTAATTGTGTTCGAGACTCTGCGCGCATAGCGCGCCGCAAAATTGAGAATAGTGATTTTCATGGTGTTGTTTTAACTTTTATTTTTTCTATTGTATACCCGCGTTAGCAGGCCTGAAGCCAGGATTTTTAAAGGAAGGGGGGATTGCCGGTCCTTTGATACTGTCCCGGGAGGGGTAGCGACAATCAAAAGGTAGACACCATGCTCATACATGGACTTTCAAAATGGCCCCTAAACGAGTAATGATCATATGATTTTTTCGGGCCTTAAAAACAAGTATTCCTTAAATGTTTCCTGCACCCTAAAGAAGTACTTCATCATGATTGAACAATACACCATTTTCCCAAATTTCGGCCTTTTTGATACCCTTTGATTATATACGCTCGTACATCACACTTTCCATCTAATCCGTGAGAAAAAACGACCCCTATTACGCGTTTTCTTTAGCGAGTATAGTCACGGTGTCCACCTTTCAGTTGGAGTTTTCCATCCCATTGGATGCTGTTTGGAAGATGAAACATTCACTTTACTATACAGTATATCAGCCGTTGGTATGCGAGTTTGTCAAAAACGAAAATAAATAAGAAAATTTTTAAAACAAAATGAATTGTAAATGTGAACCATTTATATTTTGCCTCCTTGTGGTAGGATATTTCCAGCATTTCCGAACTTTCAAATAATCATTTTAGATTTAATAATATTAAAGGTAGTAGATCCGATTCGCAAACATCTCCAATATCAGTCAAATGTCATATTAACCATCATGCTAAGAAGGTTTTCTTTGTGAAATTTGGAGGTCAGTGAAATTCAAAAATTAAACATCCGTTAGCCTTTGGAAGAAGTTGAGTGCAAATTCAGACCTCAGGCTTAGTGCTCATATGTTTTCCTATTTGATTTGATCTGTCTTACTGTGCACACTAAGATACATACTGGAATAGTTATTTCTTATTTATTAAATTATAGTAGCATATTTGGTTACTAGCTGTCTCTAGGCATTTTCGAATTTGGGCTGCAAAGAGATCCACTACCTTTAAGTTAAAAGAGAGATAAGTAAATAATGATAAAATAAACAAACAAAAAAGAATGAGTTTCTTTTGTAATACTATCTGACAAACTTTTTACTTTACCATTTTACTTCATAGCTCAGCACTTTCCATTCTCTCTCATACCCTCAATAGATTACCCATTACATTTAAATGAAATACAACTAAAATGAGTTTGCGTGCCTGCATAATACTCTTTGGAAATTATAAGTGAGAATGTTCTTAGGTTTTGGCTCACTTTAAAATGAGAACCAATAGAACTGTCACAACATGAGAAAATGTATAAGTAACAATCAACAGTACATTTCCGAATTTGGCCTGCAAAGAAATCCGCTACCTGTAAGTTAGAAAAGAGATTAGTAAATAATGATAAAATAAACAACAAAAAAGAATGAGTTTCTACCGCCGTATCCAGAACAGAGCCTGAAACGGTGCAGGCTCAAGAAATCGTTTGTACTAATACGTCTTGAAGTACTGTGTGATACTGTTGACTCACACTTCTACAAAGCAGTAAGTGAGAATTTTAACCCAATCCGGCTCATAACCTGTGTTTTTTATGAAAAATATGAATAAAGAATGTAAATTAAATAACGACGCGTCACAATGCAGTCTAACGCTCTCACAATGTTATCATACATAGGGTTTTTCCCTGACTGTTTTTACTCCGGAGCTCTTGCAATATTCAGGCTTTTGTAATACTATCTGACAAACTTTTTACTTTGCCATTTTACTTCATAGCTCAGCACTTTCCATTCTCTCTCATACCCTCTTACCCATTACATTTAAATGAAATACAACTAAATTGAGTTTGCGTGCCTGCATAATACTCTTTGGAAATTATAAGTGAGAATGTTCTTAGGTTTTGGCTCACTTCAAAATGAGAACCAATCGAACTGTCACAACATGAGAAAATGTATAACTAATAGAGAACTGGAGTAAGACAGGCCTTTCATTTTGTTTTGTCTCTCCTGATCTAATTCTAATTCTAATTCTAAGAAATGCTAATTCATGACCACCTTTTCAAAATTTGATTGGAGCATGCATTCATAATGGAAAATAGTTGACATAATAATCTATCCCCAGGCATTATCATGCCAACATGTACTTATATATACATGTACTATATCTTTGTGAGACGTAGATATAAAATGTCTCAGGTTTTCGATTATAGTAATTTCGAGGAAATTTCTTTAATTTTTATCATATATGTAAACTTGAGGATATTAGATTTTCATCCACTTACCTCTGTTCCTGTGAAAAAATGCAAGTGTCAACCTCAATGTCATCCACGAATCGCACGTACTCGGGCGACCAGTGGAAAAAAAAAACACCGGTCACACGCGCCAAGGGCCATGGCATGCAGTGCCAATATAATAATAGCTCACACAAATTGATACATAACATTTGTGTTTGTGTGCATGGGGACGATCCGATGGTTCATACAACAAAAGGGTTTCGTACAATTATTTTTAACATTGTTAAACGTACTCTTCCAAATTTACGTAGCATATAATGTGTCTTTATATTTATTTGGATTGTTATCTTGAGAATTGCTAAAAACCGTTATTATGAAAAAGTGGACCTTTCAGAATTTGGGGGGGGGGTGCGTACGCACCCGACGCACCCCCCCCTGGCTACGGGCCTGCATGCATATTGATCAGAAGAAAGCTATATAAAGTTATAGGGCCAGTACCAGGTATCGCACAAACATTTAATACGTACAGTCCAAATAACGTCATTGACAAACACAAGTAAGTCAAATGCTCACAACTCAAAAAAGGATATAGTTCTGGACACTCAATCGAAATGTTTATTCACAGGCACAGCTCCTAATCATTGCATGATCACCATCCAGTGCACCACTGGCCACATCCTGTGAAGTGAACAGTTTACAAGAGAATATTGGATAGACTTACAGTTGTACAAACTACTATGAAATCCGTTTAACAATATTTGTGAGTCAGGACACCGTTCTCTTATCACAGTCGTCATCTTATGGCGAGTGCTCTTCTTCAAATGGCCATGTTCACGATGAGCAACATAGGCCTATACATGCTGGTTTCAGAGGATTTATATTGTGGGGATAGAAAGTGTGGAACGATGTCTGGCCTATGTCCATCAGTGCATGGGTCAGAAAAGGTCAAGACCTAGCCAACTGCCAAATCCGCAGAGGGTTCAGTGAGTGGAATGTGATAATTCAGACACACTAGCACAGTGCCTGCACTACATTGTAGCTGTACAGTTCTCATTGCAGTGTGTCTGCAAACCAAGGACATAGACAATGTTTTGGTGGGACAAAGCCACTTGTATGAAATATATTAAACTAACAATCCCACCTCATCCCTGCTCGTGGATATACAGTTCTGTATCATACACTTGAACATTAAAGGGGATGGCTAGTAACTGTTCAGTGGGAATCAGTGGGAATGCTGGAGGATGATCAAGGATTGCAACAATCACCTCTCAGCATTCCCACTGATTCCCATTGATCAGTTTGGTAAAAGTAGCCATCCCCTGTAAGTATGCATTTCAGTTAATTGAAACAGGTTTGTTTAGTATTTGTTAGTTCATGTGTTTGCTTGTTTTGGTGATCATGACGATCATGGAAATTTATACACGTCATGAAACACGACTGAAACATGTTTATTTTTTGTGGGCTTGTTTTTGGAGATGGCCTGTGTTCATGGATATTTGACAGAACTACATAATCATACCCAATTTAAGGATAACTGTGAAGATACAGGCAATTTTTATTTTGATATTTTACATAGAGATAAACATGGTTTTGCTATTGTCCTGTCGCAAATATAACTTTAATTCCCAGTAATTGGTCCTTTTTAAACCTGGTTAAACCCACTTGTGATATGTTACTCTATTCCAAATATCAGGATACTCTTTTGCATTTATGCATATGTCAGTGTGCTTTCACTGAACAGGCAGGTCGCGGGCGCAGTGCGGCTTGCTGTGGCGAAATTAGTAGTCCCAGAATACTGTATGGTGTCTTCAAGGAGACAAATTGAAAACAGCATCCATATCCATTATCGGCCTGCAATAAACATATGCCTTGTATCAAAACATTGTTTGAGCAATATGCTTTTGGTGAAAAATGATTTAAATATTTCAAAAAATAATGGTTTGGGTAACTAACAGGAGAATAAATTGGAATTATGAGAATGGTGCAAATTGTACACTACTAGGGTACAAAATGAGTGCTGAATTCACAAATATTATGAAGGCACTAGCATTCAAAATGGGGATCCCAATTGTTTAAACAATGCAGCAAAGATGTGTCGTGTCCAAGATCCAATTCGTATTGGAATTCATGAATGACTAATAACTGTTATGGAGATACATTTAATGTTTTTACCCTCAGGCTAACCTAAAAATCATGATTCAAAGTGGACGGAGGGGCTAATATTCATTATAGACATTGCTTCTGAAAGCTTTGTTTACAAGAGGAGATTCCTACAGTACGTGTTGGCCTATACTTATTCGTAATCTGTATTTTCTGACATCAGTCTTAACTTTTTTTGTGTGTGCGTGTGTTTCTTTTACTTTCACCATTCTGCTTTCCTAAGTTGTGTGTTTGTACTCCTTATAGCGTCTCCGTTTGTTGCAACTTCAATTTTTCTTGATACTGAAATTTAATAGCATTGACTTGATTCTTTGTTATTATTTGATAGTTAACAAGAATTTGAACGTCTACAGTGTAAAAAAAAATCATAGTAAATGAAAAGCTGTTCTTGGTTTTTATTTTCGGGCGATGAGCTTCCAATCTGTGTGGATGTAGCTCTTTCTTTTTCTTTCCTTGCTGTCTATCTTAGCTTACCCATCATTTTCTTTGTCCATTCCTATCTCATCTTAGGTTGATTCTGATTTCAGTTCAATGAAGCAATTTGGAGACTGAAGTTGTTGTTTTTTTTGTACATAATAGTCATCAATGGTACCATTTAATAGAATTGTTCAAAAAAACAGATAAACACACCAATTTTCTAACTTACTGACAAGAGTTCATTTTTCTTTACATATCTTTGAGGTAAGGCAATGTCTGCACGGAGTTATACACCTTGAGCTATACCTTGTTAATCTTTATCCTTTTCCCTATGATATGTCATTTATGTTTTATATTATCTTGTCATATTTTCCCACTGTTCCTCCCCTTATGTTATTTACAGTATTGTTCTATTTCATCTCATCTTCCATCTTTCCTCCCCTTTTATCCTTTGTCAATCATCATTTTCCCTTTTTATGATTCCATCATCTTCTCTTCTTATTCTTTGTTAAGTGTTATTTCTCTCTGTATATCAATTTGAACGGTTTTCATCCCGTGATATGGGCTCTTTTCGATGAGTCCCCTTGAAGACACGCGTATAAAGCTTTTATGGGCTAATTTTGCCCCAGCTAGCCACACCGCATCTGTGATCTGATTGTTTAGCAAAAGCCTGTTTGGAATACGAGAAGTACAGAGGTTACACTCTAGAAAGATATGTTCGTACAGGGTGGGTCGTGGCTCCAAAAAAAAAAAAAAGGCCTAACCAGTTTCCCATGGTCAGTTTCTGCAATATTTGTTATCAGTAATTTAGATGCGCCATTCTCTAAGAAAAACGATACCAAGAATGATCGTCAATTTTGGTCGAGTAGTTTTTGTTTTATGCTACAAATCATACTGTGGAAGGAAGCCCCACCGCCATGCTTATCTACCGATGAACGCCATGGTGGGGCTGAATTCACGAGTAGGTTTAGGCCTATAAAGCAGGCGAGTCACCGTAGTATTAGTACAGACACGCAGTGGTGGTGGGGCTATTGTGAAATAGGCCCCACCGCAGTGCGCGTGCACCGTACCCGTGTGTTTATAGCAAGCAAAGGGTAGGTCCTAGGGTTTAGGGTTAGGTAGGGTTGTATTTATGGTTAAATTGGCCGTAAAATTAGTCGAGGGACATATTAGGAAGTCATTTTCGCCGCATTCACGAGTATTGACTATGGAAGGCAACCCCACCGCCGTGCTTACCTACCGATGAACGCCACACGGTGGGGCTGAATTCACGAGTATTTAAACAGGCCAGTCGCCGTAGTATTAGTACAGACACGTACGCAGTGGTGGGGCCTATTTCACGAGTTTGCCAAAAATTATGGATATCCAAGCGTACCACAGTTGTAATCTGTATTATTGGCAGTATTAAATCTGATACAATTCATTAAATATTCTTTTGTCTAAAGGCTTAGCCAATGACAATAGTGCAGCGCCTGCTATGCGCTCGCTAGCTCGCTCCCCTGCCAGCGCTAGCCGCCGGCCGGCTGTCGCTGTGCTGCACTAGCATAGCCTTGCTAGTTCACTGGCTATCAACCAGACAATCAATATCGACGACTCTGTTCTTAGACGTCATCACAATTTAGAAGTGATAGTGCCAAAGTATAGAAAGTTTTCCAAAACCGAGGAAATTGCATCCATTATGTTAACAAATGTAGAACAAAATTTAGAACAGTAAAAAAAACCCGCACGACCATAGAATTACTTAGAATTTAACATTTAATATTATTACATCATTAAGAAAAAAATGTCCAAACCATTTTATTAGGTCTTTAATGTCAGGCCTTGTTTGATATTTTGTATCATATTATAATGCATGTAGTGTTTTGTTCTTGTTTGTATGTCATGTGTTTTCTTCAATAAAAACATTGAAAAAAAAAAGTTTTACTAATCAGACTGCAATCACATACCCTTTCTTGGGTGGCTGGAAGCAGCATACTTTGCATTCAATGACCTGACCTTACCCAGAGACTCCAACCCTAAGCACCTTCTGATCTGGAGATTCTCCCGCCCGAAACCCCTAACAGACGGGAGACTCCAAGTTGATGTGTGCGAAGCGCGAAGTTCCTAGGGTTTTAGATGTTCTCTGGTGCTATCTAAGGCTTATTTTTTCAACATACGATAGCAATAAGTAAGAAATCCTTTCCACTGGGAGACACAGAGCCAGGGCGGGAGAAATCAAATCTTAATCGGGAGAACGGGAGATTTTGCGAAAATGGGCTTTCAGCGGGAGATCGCCAGTCGAAAATGGGAGGGTATGGAGTCTCTGCTTACCCAACTCTTTGTATATTAGGCCATGTTATTCACGAAAAGTAGGTAACGCGACCACCTGACACGAATATGATCACCTAATGAAACAATGTAAAGCCTTATAATTGAGGTTTGTTGAAGTCAAGGGTAAATCAAGAAAATATTGATTTCAATTTTAGGGCATAACAATATCACAATGCCAAAACAGTTTAGAACATTGCTATTAAAGGAAAAAGGGGTAACTGAAAAAATTTTAGCAACTAAAGTATGGAACCTGTTAACAATATTCTTAATCAGGGGTCCAAAGTCAAAACTTGTTATCTGTGACATTAACTACCACATTTCTGTGACAAATTTGTTCTGCGCCAATCCAATCATGTAAGGATTTCATTACAACAGCTATAATTGCAATTTGGCACTCATAACAAGTTTCATGAAAAGGGCCCTGGACACTATACTTTCTCAATGCAGGAAGTTGTATGTTCACAATGAGTGCAGAGATGCCAAGTTCAAAAAACTTTTATGAGTGAGATTTTTATGACTCGGCGTCTCGGCGCTCGCGCGCATGCGCACGCGAACGAGGAGGGTGTCCCACTCCCATGGTAGGGAGCTTTTTTAAATTATTAGCTTTTAATGATGCGATCTGGTGCATAATTCTTTAATTTAGTGACTATTTTTTACTAATTTTGAAAGGCAAAAGGGAAATATACCTTTAATTGCAACTATCACTTTAATCCTTTGAGCTATGCTCCTCATTTTTGGCCCAAATTGCAGACTTCACCAGATGCGTGAGATCGTGAGACAGACCCTAAATGCTCGAGTCTCACGCAGAATGCGTGAGACTTGGTAGCTCTGTGAGTGTCCAGTGTATGCTGTATTGTGGGGAAAGTATTTAACTTTTGCCCCTGTACAGTTCAGGGGTCAAAAAGAATGTCACCTTGATAAGACTTGGCCAAAACATTCACCAGACTCATGGTCAGGGGAGAGTAAAGTAACATTAGCCCACTGTATCTGCACTTTGCTGTGTGCACCATACACTCTGTGTGCCACCAAGTTTGGGTGTCTTAAAGGGACCCCTAACTTTTGCAAATACATTCATTCTGGCATAGGCCTATACAAACATTATTGTTCTGTCACCACAGTCAGATTAGTGAGATCCCTAGGGCTTACAGTTAATCAATTACATGGCAGTATAGCTAAATTGGATGAAAAGGATGAGGACCTCATATCAAGGTGACTTAAAAAAAAACAGCTTTCTATAAAATAATACCAGACGTTCTAGACATAAAAAAAGAAAAAAAAATCATGGGTACATCCCATCATCTTTGCACTTTTCGTTTAAATAATTCTTAACACAAACGCAAAACACACACACACAAAAAAAAAAAAAAAAACTTTAAAGAAATTGAAAACACTTGGATCAATGTAAAGGACTGCCTCTCCACCTGAAAACTTCATAAATAACTTTTTTTTTAAAAGGTGCCCATTTGCATAAATTGAGATTCTATTCCCCTGGGGATGGATGCTACCTGCCAAGTTTGGTGAACTATCAGTCATGGGGTTTTCAAGAAGAAAATGAAAGTACAAAATTAACGCATGACGCACAACACACACCGCACAAAGAGCACACGCAATAACTCAATTGAGAAAAGGATGTCAAAAAATACAGATTATGAATATCAAGTATGGGTTTCCTCCTGTTATCAATGTCTGCAGATGCAATGTAGCCCCTCTGTTCACTTTGAGTAATGATTTTCATATGTCAATGTGAAGGTAATTGCTCTCCATAGCAAATGTATGAGTCTGTATGTTGCTTGAACAAGGATCCCAATTTCATTTGTGATCTTATAGTCCTCATCAAATGCTAATGAATTTTCATTCATTAATTGAGTACTTATCTTAATGCACTAGTATACTTTAGCACCATTCCTTTTGAATTTCTGATTTCTCCTGTTTACGTAATACCCCGCTCATTATTCTTTGAACGGATGAATTAAATCATCTTTTACCAAAAACATAGGCCTACAGGGTACTGCCAAAGCAGTGTTATTGCTGTGTAGGCCTACATGCCATACGATCGTTGCACTACCATTAATCATGGATATGGATGCTGTTTCAATGTGCTTTCTTGAAGACACCATACAGTTTTTTTGGGCTATGTATGCTCCAAGCAAGCTGCATCACTGATCTTATAAGAGATCAGTTGCCGCACCATGAATGACACACCCACGGCCCAACTGTTAAGCTTAAGTTATATATACGCCTGAGCAAAAGAGTATCCTGATATTTGTATGTCTATATGTAAGAAGTGGATTTTTAGAGGCAGCTTCTAGGACAATAAAGAAACCATGCAGCTCACTATAATTCTTATTAAGCTTCCAGCATTCACATGTAAATTATCAAAATCATCTAAATTGCCTTAACTTCACAATCAACATGAAACTGGGTATGTTACTGTGGAGTTCTGTCAAATTTCCATGATCGCCATGATCACCAAAACAAGCAAACACATGAACAAGCAAATACTAAACAAACCTGTTTCAATTAACTGAAATGCATACTTACAGGGGATAGCCTGTATTACCAAACTGATCAGTGGGAATCAGTGGGAATGCTGAGGGGTGATTGTTGCAATCCTTGTGGGATTCTTTTATGAGTATGTTGAATGAAAATTATTTGCCTCAGAATGATCTCATATTCAAGTAATGTGCAGTATATGCCCCATCACTGTCAGGCATGCTAACCTGGAAACATTGAACTGCACATTACTTGAATAATAACTAAATATGAGACCATTAATTCTCAAGCAAATAATTTTCACACAACAATAGATACCAGTATATAAAGTACTCTATCCCACAAGGATTGGAACAATCATCCCCCAGCATTCCCACTGAACAGTTGCTAGCACTCATTTTGGTCCTTTCTCACTCTAAAACTTTATTTCATTTGCATGCATTTCTATTGATATCACTCATTTTGACTCCTAAATTATAGCATTAGCCTATGGGAGTCTCACTCTCAACTAGTTTCCAATTATGGCAGCCCTGTACTAACCATCCCCTTTTATAATGTTCAAGTGTATGATATATTCACAAGCAGGGATGAGGTGGGATTGTTAGTTTAATACACCTCATACAAGTGGCTTCCCACCAAAACATTATCAATAACCTTGGTTTGCACACACGCTGCCATGAGAACTGTATAGCTACGTGTAGTGCAGACACTGTGCTAGTGTGTCTGAATTATCACATTCCACTCACTGAACCCTCTGTGGATTTGGCAGTTGGCTAGGTCTTGACCTTTTCTGACCCCTGCACTGATGGACATGGGCCAGACATCGTTCCACACTTTCCATCCCCACAATATAAATCCTCTGAAACCAGCATGTATATGTTGCTCATCGTGAACATGGCCATTTGAAGAAGAGGACTCGCCATAAGATGACGACTGTGACAAGAGAGCAGTGTCCTGACTCACAAATATTGTTAAACGGATTTCATAGTACGTAGTTTGTACAACTGTAAGTCTATCCCATATTCTCTTGTAAACTGTTTACTTCACAGGATGAGGCCAGTGGTGCACTGGATGGTGATCATGCAATGATTAGGAGCTGTGAATAAACATTTCGATTGAGAGTCCAGAACTACTGTATATCCTTTTACGAGTTGTGAGCATTTGACTTACTTGTGTTTGTCAATTTGACATTTGGACTTCATCAAATGTTTGTGCGATACCTGGTACTGGCCCTATAACTTTATATAGCTTTCTTCTGATCAATATGCATGCGGGAATGTTGTTGCAAAATATTGCATTGATTGTGTACCGGTAGTTACAGTTCTTGCTTTACCATTACACGTAAATTGCATTTAATGATAATGTTCCACTTCATGTGTATGCTGTGTACAGTGTGCAAAATATTCAAACTTGTTACGCATAATGCAAAGCCTAGCACATACAAACTTTGCATACATGTGCACGTCAGGGCTGCCAACTCTCATGCATTGAGGTCCTTTCTCACTCGATCTAAAACTTATTTCATTTCCATGCATTTCTATTGATCTCACGCATTTTGACTCCTAAATTATAGCATTGGCCTATGGGAGTCTCACTCTCAACTAGTTTCCCGTGTTGACAGCCCTGGCATGTATGGATAATTACATGTATGTATGTTCACACACCACATGCAGGGCTATATCTATCAATACTATTGATAGCCGAATACCATCCAGTTCTCAGGTGCGATGTAGAAAATATAGGAGAAGCATAGGCCTAAAGGCTGCATTTATCATCTTTCTGCGAATTACAAAATTACAAAAAGGCTTAATTTCCATGCACACCCACTATCAAAAGTCGTTTTTTAATATGTGTGCAATGCAATCTACAAAAAACAAAACAAACAAACAAACACTGCTAATTAGTTTAATTAACAAGTATTCCAACTTAATCGTAGTTATCGAGATGTTCCATGCTACCTTTCAATTAAATCACAAATAAACATCGGAAAATAAAATCAACAAATCAATCCTTATGAAATTATAAAGCTCACATACAGTCACACTATGTGTCTGTTACAGATGTACACTTTTTAACAATAATTGACTACTTAATTATTACAGAGCAGAAGTTTCTTTATGAGTGTTTCGGAAGAGGGTTATGAGCTTGCTTTGCATTCAATTAGTATGTTCTTCTTTACTGAGTGCTTAATTTGTAAAACTTAAAAAAAAAACATGTTTTTTTTTTGTTTTGTTATGGACATACATGGCCCAATGGGCTGATATTAACAATTAGTACAGAGTAATTACACAGGTAAAATTGATTGTCACTGACAAATGTTTGTGCACTTATCTAAACTCTTCATACACAAGACCAAGAGTGGTAATTTCATATTTACCGAAGGAAAATATAATGAAAACAATTAGATAGCAATTAGATAGGCTCATCAAAATGCACCTAATATTTTCTCTTCTTTGAAAAGGATTTTGTGATGTATGCCAGGTTCACTTTTTGGCAAACCTGGCAGCCAAGTTTACTTTCTGGCAAACCTGGCAGCCATGTTCGCTTTCTGGCAAACCTAGCAGCCAGGTTCGCTTTTTGGCGAACCTGGCAGCCAGGTTCGCTTTTTGGCGAACCTTGCGGCCAGGTTCGCTTTTTGGCGAACCTGGTGGCCAGGTTCGCTTTTTGGCGAACCTTGCAGCCAGGTTTGCTTTCTGGCAAACCTTGCAGCCAGGTTCGCTTTTTGGCGAACCTGGCAGCCAGGTTTGCTTTTTGGCGAACCTGGCGGCCAGGTTCGCTTTTTGGCAAACCTTGCAGCCAGGTTCGCTTTTTGGCGAACCTGGCGGCCAGGTTCGCTTTTTGGCAAACCTGGCGGCCAGGTTCGCTTTTTGGCAAACCTTGCAGCCAGGTTCGCTTTTTGGCGAACCTGGCAGCCAGGTTCGCTTTTTGGCAAACCTTGCAGCCAGGTTCGCTTTTTGGCAAACCTGGCGGCAAGGTTCGCTTTTTGGCGAACCTGGCGGCCAGGTTCGCTTTTTGGCAAACCTGGCGGCCAGGTTCGCTTTTTGGCAAACCTTGCAGCCAGGTTCGCTTTTTGGCGAACCTGGCGGCCAGGTTCGCTTTTTGGCAAACCTTGCAGCCAGGTTCGCTTTTTGGCGAACCTGGCGGCCAAGTTCGCTTTTTGGCGAACCTTGCAGCCAGGTTCGCTTTTTGGCAAACCTGGTGGCCAGGTTCGCTTTTTGGCGAACCTGGCGGCCAGGTTCGCTTTTTGGCAAACCTTGCAGCCAGGTTCGCTTTTTGGCGAACCTGGCGGCCAGGTTCGCTTTTTGGCAAACCTTGCAGCCAGGTTCGCTTTTTGGCGAACCTGGCGGCCAGGTTCGCTTTTTGGCAAACCTTGCAACCAGGTTCGCTTTTTGGCGAACCTGGCAGCCAGGTTCGCTTTTTGGCGAACCTGGCGGCCAAGTTCGCTTTTTGGCGAACCTTGCAGCCAGGTTCGCTTTTTGGCGAACCTTGCAGCCAGGTTCGCTTTTTGGCGAACCTGGCAGGGCAGCCAGGGTTCGCTTTCTAGCGAACCTGGGAGCATCATTTTCAGTAGCAAAAGCCATTTTTTGCACATTGATGGATCAATTTGTAACAAATTTTTCCCAAAATCGAGTGCTTTTTTGTAGACTGTTTTGGAAAGTCTCTTTTTATTTTGGACTGGGTTAACAATAATAATAATAGACATTTATAGAATGCCTTTTCCACTGGATACAAAGCCGTTATAACATGTCATCCCTGGTCGCCACAGGAGATAAAATGTGACCGGCGACAACGGTTTCAGGCAAAAGTCAGGAATTTTGAAAATTCATTTTTTCACTGGATTACATTGCCAATTTCCTAAGCTTTGCATTGATGTAAAACACTTGTATTCTTCGGCACCATAAGTGGGTATAGAAAGAGAAATAACATGCACTTTTTAAGTTGCTAGCCTGACAAAATTGCGAGAAAACAGGCTTTGAAGATTCACCTCTTTCTCAAAGACAATGTCAAAGTGGCGATGCGAGGGGAGAATCACCCATCCGTACGAGTACTCAGTGAGCCAATCAGAAGGCGATGTGGTTGCTATAGGCGGAGCTTAACATCGATTGGCACCATCGTACGTATGGGTGATTCTCCCCTTGCATCGCCACTTGGACATTGTCTTTGAGAAAGAGTTGAATCTTCAAAGCCTGTTTTCTCGCAATTTTGTCAGGCTAGCAACTTACAACGTAAAAAGTGCATTTTATTTCATCTCTTTCTATGCCCACTTATGGTGCCTAAGAATACAAGTATTAACATCAATGCAAAGCTTAGGAAATTGGCAATGTAATTCAGTGAAAAAATGAATTTTCAAAATTCCTCACTTTTGCCTGATTAAGCTCCGCCTCTAGCAACCACATCGCCTTCTGATTGGCTCACTGAGAGAGTCAAATTTCCCGGGCACCTTCCTCGGAGCTCAGCGTATGGAGCCGAAAAACAATGCGTTTCGCTAAGGTTTGTTAAACAGCACGTCTTTCAAGATGGCGAATACGATAATTGCATGTATACTGTACATGTACATGTGTATGGTGCACGCATTACACAATTGGCCATCCAGACGCCATGACTGTGTGCATGTAACAGGAGCAGTGGCAAATCCACACATTTACAAGTCGAGTATTCATTGTAGTTGATTAGTCTTAATCATTGGCAACCCTTTTGAGGGCAGAAAATTGCTAGTGCTGGCAAGGGTCATGCTTCCTGTTTGTTTTGCTTTTACAAGATATGCATTATATATGTTGCTTTGTTCGGTGGTGCAAATTGAATTATGTAAAACAAACAAACAAACAAACAAACAAACAAACACAACTTTTTAGTTTGGTGCTATCTTGACGTGTATTATTTGATATAATTGGTCACATGTGACTGCTCCTTTCCTCTCATCTACCTTCTGTCATAATTTTTACTAAATGTACAAGTAGACAAATTTGAGAATATTTAGTTTTCTTTTCACATGATTATGTCATGCTACATGATTTTTGTTTCCCTTCCAATGTCAAACACTGCGGTAGAATAGTTTGGATAGAAAGCCAAATGAACAGCACGCACTACAGCGCGAGCGTATATAAACCACTATAGCAAGAACAATGGAGCATGTAATCGTGCACGTGTGGACAAAGCATTCCCCAAACGCCGCAATTGGTGTCTCCGAAAGCCGAATTATGGAAATGTATGCGACCCACCAGCCAATCGCATGCAAAACCCTGCGCCGTAGCAACACTAGGGATATTGGCGCGGCGTTCGAAAGAAGCTTGAAACTGACGGGTGGGATCCAACATAGGGTGCTCAAAATTCCATTTTCGATAGGAAAAACTTAGTCTTATGCAATGAAATTTAGTGTACATGTAGATGTAGAAAACATATCAAAGATTCGATTTCCGAAAAAAACCTAAATCGACAAAAATAATGGTCTAAATCTTTGTACATTCAAAGCCCAAGTCATTTTCATGAAACTTGACCAAATTGTAGAAGGCTTACTAATTCCAGAAAAACGATAAAAAGTGTGTTGTGTGTGTGTGGGGGGGGGGGGGGGGGGTCATGTGCTTGTTTTGATAGAAATCATCCTAGGACCACAAAATATGGTTATAAACCTATCATGGGTGCCCTGATATTACGTAGGGTTCATGAATGTCATGCTGTACATTCAAACCCATGTCATTTTTACGAAACTTTATCAAATTGTAGAAGAAGGGTTACTTAATGCAAAACAACTGTAACTAGAAATGTCGCTACAGCGACTGGTTATACCCCCGCCAAACAACATTTCATAAGCTTTGGTCAAAACAACATTTCATAAGCTTTGGTCAAAAAACTGAGGAAGATCTTTCCTTGATCTTCTGCCATTAATATGCCGTTACCATGGCAACGTACTTTCGGGTACTGTCGAAAAATGCGTCTTGCACATCTACAACCAAAGGCACACATCTGTACCAAGTTTCATGGAAATTGGGCAAAAACTGAGGAAGTAGTTTGCAACACAAAATTTTCCATCATTTTGGCTCATAATATGTGAGCTGTTACCATGGCAACATATTTTTTGTCACTGTCAAGAAATGTGTCATGTTGACCCATATCCTAAGACAAACATTCAATATGAATTCCATGAGAATTGGAAGAACACTAATGAAGCAGTTTTGCCATGAAGCATTTTGCCCTATATTTTACCAATAACATGCCGTTACCATGACAACGCACTTTTTGCCACTGCGGAAATATGTGTCTTGCACATTAACATATTCAGATGAACATCTGTACCTAATTTCATAAAAATTGATCAAAAACTGTGGGAGGAGTTCGCGACGCAAGATTTGTACCCATTTTTGCCCATAATATGCCGTTACCATGGCAACGTACTTTTGGGTACTGTCAAAAAATACGTCTTGCACATCTACAACCCAAGGCACACATCTGTGCCAAGTTTTACGGGAATCGGTTGAAAACTGAGGAAGTAGTTCGCGACACAAGATTTGCAACGGACCGACCGCCCGCCCGACCGCCCGACCGCGCGCTGATTCCTATATACCCCCTTCAAACTTCGTTTGGCGGGGGTATAACTAGAAATGTCGCTATAGCGACTGGTATGCCTCCGCCATTAGGCATGATTCTCCTAATAGTACAAGTGGACAATGTGTGACTACATTTTCACAAAATTGGCAAAATATTACTAGAAATATCACTGAAGGTGATTAATACCCCCGCCCCGTGACGACAGTCTTACCCAAGGAATGATCTTTCCTTGATCTTCTGCCATTTAAATGCCGTTACCATGGCAACGCAGCTTCCGACACGTCCGAAAAATATGTCTTGCACATCTTCCCACCAAGACTATTGTGTGTGCCACATTTCATAAGCTTTTGTCAAAAACTGAGGAAGTAGTTCAATCCACAAGATCTTTCCTTGATCTTCTGCCATTAATATGCCGTTACCATGGCAACGTACTTACGGGTACTGTCAAAAAATGCGTCTTGCACATCTACAACCAAAGGCACACATCTGTACCAAGTTTCATGGAAATTGGGCAAAAACTGAGGAAGTAGTTTGCAACACAAAATTTTCCATCATTTTGGCTCATAATATGTGAGCTGTTACCATGGCAACATACTTTTTGTCACTGTCAAAAAATGTGTCATGCTGACCTATATCCCATTATGGCATACGTGGAAAGGCCTTGGAGTGGTTCACGAGTTACCTATCAAATAGATCCCAATTTGTACATGTCAATGGTTTTGATTCTCAAAATAAAACGATAACATGTGGTGTCCCACAAGGGAGCTTACTAGGCCCGTTGTTATTCATTATTTATATCAATGATTTTCATAGATCCTCGGAGAAACTATCATTCATATTATTCGCGGATGACTCTAACCTTTTCTTTTCCCATCCCGACCCAAATATCTTAGCAAGAACAGTAAACGAAGAACTGAAAAAGGTTATACAATGGATATACGCAAATAAATTGTCACTTAATATTCAAAAAACAAAATTTATGCTTTTTAGTAACTCTTTAGATAGCCTCCCGGGCAATATATCATTTGATACTACTCCCCTAGAAGAAGTTTCTACTTTTAAATTTCTTGGTGTTTGCGTTGATAACAAGCTTTCATGGAGGAATCATATTGATAGCATATGTAAAACTATTTCACGAAACATTGGCGTAATGAACAGATTAAAATATTATCTTCCTTCATGTGCATTATTAACTCTTTACTCTAGTTTGATACTACCGTATCTAAACTACGGGATTCTTGCTTGGGGTAATACATATCAGATATTACTTGATAAACTTTTTTTATTGCAAAAGAAAGCACTCAGAACTGTTTTTAACCTAACTACACGAGAACATACAGATCCTTTGTTTTTTTACCATAAAATACTAAAAATAAAAGATTTGTATGTGTTTCAACTTGGTCAGTTCATGTTTAATTATAACAGCAACTTTTTACCCAAAATATTTCACGACTCTTTTCATCGAAACAGTCATGTACATAACTATCCTACGCGACGATCCAACGAATTCCATCTTCCATTCATGAGAACCGTACATGCCCAAAATACATTTCTGTATACCGGACCCAGACTTTGGAATAATCTAGATAATAGCTTAAAAGACTCACCCTCATTCCTCACATTTAAATACAAATTCAGAAAACATTTGTTATCTACTTATAATTCTAGATAATTTGAATTAATTGTTTTAATTTATGCTTGAGGTTTCACCTGTCCTGATGTCGCAGCACTTGGCGTGTTCTGTATGCAGACCTCTCTTCTCTCTTTATTCTTCTTTCCTCTTCCTTCCTGTCTTTGTTCCTCGTAGACTTGTATTGTCACCGTCTTCTCTCTTCTCGGTACTGTCTCGCGTCGTATATGTGTGTGGGTAACTGAATGTCTGTACGAGTGTGTCGTCCTTCTTATATTTTCCCGGTACACCAGTTCAATGAACACCGTCTGGGCATTAGCATTGATACTTATTTCCTACTATTGTCGAAGCCAGCGTATAGCTATATTTTTACAAACGACTTAAGTAATCTATATTTAACATAAATGCTGTAAGAAAATAATAAAACAAACTTGAACAATATATTGCTTACTCATCAATTATCTAGGGATCCACGTCCTACAAGCTTTGCTTTTTTGTGGATCGCTATTTTCCAAAATTGAAGTTATTTTCTGAAAGCTCGCGAAGTATACATGTATACGCATCGTTCCTTCTGATTATTGTACATATGTTGATGTATATAATTTATTTCGTATATTACATGAACCTTTTGTAAAAGTGTAGACAATATCATTTTATGATATGTATACTTTGCATTACGTTTTGATTTTCTTTGATTGGAAATAAACTATGATTGAACTTGAACTTGATATCCTAAGACAAACATTCAATATAAATTCCATGAGAATTGGAAGAACACTGATGAAGCAGTTTTGCCATGAAGCATTTTGCCCTGTATTTTACCAATAACATGCCGTTACCATGGCAACGCACTTTTTGCCACTGCGGAAATATATGTCTTGCACATTAACATATTCAGATGAACATCTGTACCTAATTTCATAAAAATTGATCAAAAACTGTGGGAGGAGTTCGCGACGCAAAGGTTTGTACCCATTTTTGCCCATAATATGCCGTTACCATGGCAACGTACTTTTGGGTACTGTCAAAAAATACGTCTTGCACATCTACAACCCAAGGCACACATCTGTGCCAAGTTTTATGGGAATCGGTTGAAAACTGAGGAAGTAGTTCGCGACGCAAGATTTGCAACGGACCGACCGCCCGACCGCCCGACCGACCGCCCGACCGTCCGCTGATTCCTATAGACCGTTTCAATTTCGATGGCCTATTCACCTACCGCCGCTAGCGGCGCTATAACGGCCGCCATAACTGGGGGCCAACGGGGGCTCCCAGCGAGCTAGCTACCCAGCGAGTTGCACTTGCAGCTAGCAGCCCAGCGTACCCATCGCGCATACTTAGCCGGGCGCGGCCGCATGCGCCACCGGCGGCCGCTGGGTCGGCGACCGCCGCGCTAAAATTGTGATTGTTTTACTCACTGTGGAAAAGTCATTCAGCGGCATTTAATGCCTTTCTTTTGGACAAATTGAGTAATTCAGACATATCGATCTAAAATTAATGAAAGCTTCAAAGGATCAGACAAAAAAAAACCACATATTGTGCAGTTGTTTGGGTGCACAAAATAAAATAACAGGCGAAAAAACGGAAATGGAAGCTGCACGTCAGTGTGTGAAATTCAGACACTACTGACGCATGATGAATATAATATACACTTAAGTGAAACACAGCGGTATAAAAAATGCACAGATTTTTTGAAACAAACTTTGGCCTATGCCTAATAGATTCTCTATTTGATTAGGCTAAATCACTGCATATTCATATTCGTGAAATAAAGTTGTTCATTTTCGAAGACAGGTTCAGATCAAAGATTTTGAGAATTGATTAAATATACATATATATATATATATATATTTTAACCCTAACTAGGCCGGGCTATTTAGGTAGATCATAGAGCCGGGGGGGGGGGGGGGCCTCCCAGGCCCCCCCTCCAGATCTCGGCCGTTGACCGCGCGATCACGACGAAAATTGGCACACACATTGCCTATGATGTAATCTAAAGTACTACGAAGTTAGATTTTTAAAAAATTGTCATCTATGCTAAATTATGCTAATTTATGTATAATGATGCATGAAATCGGACAATTCGGTATAAATCACTAAATAAAGCTCCAAATGGGCACATTTTTTGTGTAAATATTCTTTTTAGTGTCCTAAGCAAAAATAAGAGAAAAAAATTGAGCTATCCGAACAAATTTCGTAAGTATTTTATTTTTTTTGAATTTCTTATGTATTTCTTTGTTTTTTCGACTTTATGTTTTTCATTGTTTTTTCAATGAAACTTGTCCGCGACATTGTTCCGAACAAGAAAATATGTTATTAATTGATTTTAATCAATAAAACCCCAAAATAATCATGCTTTTATGAAATTTGACTGTAAGCACAGTTTCCATTGAAATTGTACACGAATTCACGTTTTTGAGCAATTTTTGGTCTGACATGCATGTACATATTTGTGCGAAACTTCGGAACCGCGTGCCCGGGCATCGCAAATTTGGTGTCAAAACATGCTGGAGACTCAACAGAAAAAAGTCATGAAACGTCGTGGCAATAGCTTTTCACATTAGCGATACATCGCGCGGAACGTCGAGGGGGGGGGCCTCGGAGGCCCCCCCCCCCCTGGCCTAGTTAGGGTTAAATGCTTGGTGCAATACTTACAAAAGTTAGAATACACTTCCTGGCTACTAGTATACTACATTGTATATTGCAAACATTTTAAAGCCTACACTACAGCCAAATGTATGTTTCAAGATGTGTAAAAAAAAAAAAAATCTTATATTGTAAATTTTTACTTCTTCACTAAGCGTTCAGCATTGAATTGACCATATTCAATTTGGGCCTGGAACTCTGAATTTGAATTAATTTTTGACAAAGTGATACTTATAGATATTAAACTGCCATGAATGGTGGCAAACATCCGTTTCATAAGCATAATTCATATTAAGAAAGTTTGATTTGAAAATCACTTTTGTAGATTATAATTCTAGGCGTTAGCGCGATGTTAAATGCAAGGTTACTTAGACCTTAAACAGTAGAATGTTTGGTTGTTGACATCAGGCGACGTAAATTAACTTCTTAAGTTTGTACGGCTTAGAAACGCCTAGATTTGCCTTCAGTTTGGTTTACTTAGTTAGACTTGCCGGAAGTTAGTGACAACCGAAAATGATATAGGATGTAGCTAACGTTAGAGGGTTCTAGGTAGAAGTCAATAGGTCTAGACGGGTCTAGATCTAGTCTGGATTGTTGCCTAGAATTCTAGACAAGATCTAAAAAACGTTAGACAGACTTTACCCCACTGGTCCGAGAAAAGGCAAAAGCCTAAAAAGGTTTAAGTTAACTGATCTTATTAGTTGCTTTGATAGCGCCATCTACTATCTAGCTCAAAACTGATTCATTATTTGTATCTAATTATATCAGTAAACTGCTCAACAGTCTAGGCTTACTATCTAGACGTCTGTCTGCGCCTAGCCATAGTTGTTTTTTATCCTCTTACACAAATGTGAATAGATCTAATGTTAAGGGGCTTACACGCGAGTACCCAGGTCATCGCAAAAGAAATAGAGTCTAACGTGTTTAATACAATTCCACTCACGGATCGTACCGATATTTACCTTGAAGTTCAAGTTTTGGCTACAGCCGTATATGCCATCTACCCATTCGCTCATAGCCGGTATAAGTTGTTTAATTTTATTAATTAGCTAACGAAAAAAAAAGTAGACGTTAGAGTTGTCACAAATCCAGATGCGTCGATCGCTGCCAGCGCCAGAGATAGCTAGCTGGCCTGCTGGCGCCGGGTGGTAAAAGCACTGGCTGCCGCTGGCACCCTTGCCACGCACGCACGGCGCTTGCCGACCCGGCCTGGTTGGCCCCCAGTAATGGCGTCGCCTTAAGAGGGCGCACTTCCATGAACAGTCACTTGAATCGGTCTATATACCCCCTTCAAACTTCGTTTGGCGGGGGTATAAAAATGACAAGTTTGTCACAAATGTGTTGAATATTCACCTTCCTTGACCTAGGTTTAATTATATGAATAGGAGAGCATGAATTTGGAGATTTAAGGAATCTAACTTGACTTTGACCCATTCACAAGTTTATGCATTGAGTAATTTCCAAGGTAGGGAGAAAAAGTGCAATTTCTGTAATGAATCGTAAATTGTTACCATTTTTATCTGGCCTTTGAACCTAAGATTCATACGATAATCATAGTCAGGGAGAACATGCATAAATACATCGTAAGTTTCAAGATAACTCGAGTCACTTCCTAGATATGGAGGGAAAACTTAGTTCAGCACTTTCACTTGATCTTTGACCTTTTGACCTTTGAGGCAAAAAAAAAAAAACCTTTCCAGAGAATCTCTATTAGGTTATACATGCATACACCAAGTTAAAAAAAATAAATAATCCTGCTGGCATTGCATAAACATGAGGGAAATACACTTTTTAGTACAATTTTGAAGTGTCGCCCTTGACCTTTGACTCCTCACCCCATGAACCCTAAATTCTCTAATCACTGCAAGTCAGTACATGTATATACTGTATTATGTTCCATGAAGATACCATGAACAATTTCCAAGGTACAGAAAAGATTGGTGAAGTTTTAATATTTTTCTTGACCTTTTGACCTTTGACCTTTGGCCTCATGACCCCCAAATTTCACCAGAGAAGCTTAATTTGGTAACATACACTAATTTTCAAGAAAATATCTTCAGGCATTGCATATACGTGTAGATATGGTGGAAATAGTGGCATTTTACGTATTTTTGACCTTTGACCTTGAGCATGTGCACCCAAAAGTTGATAGGCACAACTTCACTCCCTGATACACATACATGCCGAGTTTCATTGGGATACTGGTACCTCCAAAGATTTTAAGTTAAGCTGCCAACAAAATTCATTACAGACAGACGGAAGGACGGAACCTACACCGTAGGACGGACAACCCGAAAACATAATGCCTCCGGCACCACTTTGTGGCCGAGGCATACAAATTGGGGGTTCATGTGCTCATTTTAGTGCTAGCAGAGACTCCTTGCGGCAAAAACCACCCTAAGACCCACGAATCTGGCCAGGAACCAATGCAGGGATACGTGTATATCCTGCTAGGATGCATGAATCTCATGCGGTTCACTCAAAACCCCATTTTTTTTTCAAAAAAAAACAAAACCTAGAATTATCACTGAAGGTGATTAATACGCCCGCCCCTAGCGTCACTTTAGAGTATGTGGATGTCATGAGGGCATTGACGTTAATACCAAAGTTTGTGCACTTGTCGAATTGGAAACAGAATAATTTCAGTTTACTGTACAATTACAGAGTTGACACTGAGTATAAAACTTACAGCAAATGGAAACATGCTTTCCCCAGTATCAGGCACAGTCTATGTGGCGTCTTGCACAATATTTACACATTATCATACAAACAAAACGTGACCACAGTTGCTTGAGTGCTATGGTACCAGTTGGTTCCACAAGGTTTGGGTAAAAAGTGTGGTTACCATGGCAATGCATTGTCTGATACAAACACAAGGGATATTTTGCATAACTACATTTGAAGAGCATCATACAAACCAAAATTGACCTTCATAGCTTGAATGGTTTATTTTGATACAAAAATGAGTGGTTACCATGGCAACACATTTTCCTTACACTAACACATTGGTGTCTTGCAAAACTACACTTCTAGATCATGATACATACTAAATTTGACTTTAACTGCTTGTGTTTCAATGATGGAAAAGTTATTCGATATGCAAGCAGAAGAGTAAGAGAATAATGTCATGCCATTTTCAGAAACTTGTCCTCCCCTGCCTTTTGGATCCTTTTTTTTTTTTTTTGTAGCGGGTCACATTTACGTATCGTAAGTCATACCTTTTTGCGCCTATCTTGCCTTTCAGTCTGTGCTGCTTGATTCGTTCTGTAGATGGCAATATGGCTGACATGCAGGCAAAGGTGATCGGCATGACTTTCTCCGTTTCATCGACGAGTTCATCCCAACGGAAATCTCGAACATTTCCGATTGAAAAGGGCTGACTGTAACCACTTGCTGGTCTCTTGCACTTCATGGCTTTCACCTCAAATAAAACAAGGAGAATTTCAATCAAAAGGCGAAGCGAAAAATCAGCTACATTATCTTACAATTGTATGAACGGCAACCTGGTGGGTCTTGAAAACAAGGCAAGTGCCATAATGTGTCTCACCCATTCGCGAACAAGAAATTGTACGTGAATGGGATATAACAGATAAAACAAGGAAAAGTAGAAATTACGCGGTGCGTAACATATGTCCCCGCCGGAAGTAGCATTTTGTAACAAAATGTGCAATATAGGTAAAAAATCAAGGTCAAAGGTCAAAGAAGTCAAAGGTCAAAATTCTGTGTAGAAGTTTTGAAGCCCTCACCTAGTGCCATCACATAAAGCGAATGGAATCGAAATTGAGTTAGAAATGGCGAAAGAGTAGCATTTTGTAGCCAATGTACAATATAGGTCAAAAATCAAGGTCAAAGGTCAAAGAAGACAAAGGTCAAAATTCTGTGTAGAAGTTTTGAAGCCTTCACCTAGTGCTATCACATAAAGCAAACGGAATCGAAATCGGGTTAGAAATGGCGAAGGAGTAGCATTCTGTAGCAAAACGCACAATATAGGTCAAAAATCAAGGTCAAAGGTCAAAGAAGTCAAAGGTCAAAATTCTGTGTAGAAGTTTTGAAGCCCTCAACTAGTGCCATCATATAAAGCAAACGGAATTGAAATCGGGTTAAAAATGGCGAAGGAGTAGCATTTCGTAGCAAAATGTACAATATAGGTCAAAAATCAAGGTCAAAGGTCAAAGAAGTCAAAGGTCAAAATTCTGTGTAAAAATTTTGAAGCCCTCACCTAGTGCCATCACATAAAGCAAACGGAATCGAAATCGGGTTAGAAATGGCGAAGGAGTAGCATTTTGTAGCAAAATGTACAATATAGGTCAAAAAATCAAGGTCAAAGGTCAAAGAAGTCAAAGGTCAAAATTCTGTGTAGAAGTTTTGAAGCCCTCACCTAGTGCCATCACATAAAGCAAACGGAATCGAAATCGGGTTAGAAATGGCGAAGGAGTAGCATTTTGTAGCAAAATGTACAATATAGGTCAAAGGTCAAGGTCACGACTGAAATTCTGTGTAGAAGTTTCAAAGCTCCCATGTAGTGCTATCATATAAAGCAAACAGAATCAAAATTGGCTCATAAATGACAGAGAAGTAGCAAATTGAAGATTTTGATCACACACGGACGCACACACGGACACACGGACGGACGGATGGACACACGGACACACACACGTACGGAGCCCGTTTCATAGTCCCCTGCTCGAACTCGTTCGGCGGGGACAAAAAAAGAGATATAACAGATAAAAAGAGTAAAAATTTATGGCAAAAAAGAAACGTGCCATAAAAACTTAACATTGAGCTCTTAAAGTCTGTTGACCTCTGCCTGTGACCTTTGACCTTGTGGTGACCATTCACTCCCAAGAGACATCTATCATCCAAGTTTGGTAACAAACGGACCTATGAATCAAAAGTTATGACCCATAATAGAAACGCGCCATGAAAACTTAACATTGGGCTCTAAAAGTTTGTTGACCCCTGCCTGTGACCTTTGACCTCGTGATGATCATCCACTCCCCAAGGGACATCTACCATCCATGTCTGGTAACAAACGGACCTATGGATCAAAAGTTATGACCCATAATAGAAACGCGCCATAAAAAACTTAACATTGGGCTCTAAAAGTTTGTTGACCCATGCTTGTGACCTTTGACCTTGTGGTGACCATCCACTCCCCAAGGGACATCTACCATCCAAGTTTGGTCACAAATGGAGTTATGGATCAAAAGTTATGACCCATGATAGAAATGCACCATAAAAGATTAAAGGACAAGTTCACCCTCACAGACATGTGGGTTGAGTGAATGCAGCAATATTAGTAGAACACATTAGTGAGAGTTTGAGTAACTTCGGACAATCCGTTAAAAAGTTATGAATTTTTGAAGTTTCTGCTCAGTCAAGGCTGGATGAAAAGACTACTATAGCTTGTGATGTCACATGAGTACAACAATATAAAGAAAGAATAAAGAAAATTCAACATATTTCCATTTTTCTCGCATAACAAAAGGACACTCCACTTCTCTCTTTCAGAAGGCAGGGGGAATAATATTACCCTTAACATACGTCAGTAGCAAGTCAAAGAAATGTGCACATTATTCAAAAAGTTAAGTTTTGTGAAATTCTCTTTTTATTTTCCTTACATAGTTGTACGCATGTGACATCATACACTGTAGTAGTCTTCTCTTCCAGCAGTGATTGCGCAGATATTTGAAATATTTGCAACTTTTGAACGGATTGTCCAAATTTCCACAAACTTTCACTGATGTGTTCTATCAATATTGCTGCATTCTCTCAATCCTTATGTATATGAAGATGGACTTGTCCTTTAACATTGGGCTCTAATAATTCGTTGACCCCTGCATGTACCTTTGACCTTGTGATGACCATCCACTCCCCAAGGGATATCTACAGTACCATCCAAGTTTGGTCACAAATGGAGTTATGGATCAAAAGTTATGACCCATGATAGAAATGCACCATAAAAACTTAACATTGGGCTCTAAAAGTTTGTTGACCCCTGCCTGTGACCTTTGACATTGTGGTGACCATCCACTCCCCAAGGGTCATCTATCATCAAAGTTTTGTATAACAAACGGACCTATGGATCAAAATTTACGAGTCATAATAGAAACGCGCCATAAAAACTTACATTGGGCCCTAAAGTTCATTGACAACTGCCTGTGAGCTTTGACCTTGAGGTGACCTTCATATATGGTAAAATGTGAAACTTTGTACGACTCCTCTTCCCTCGAAGTTGGATTGCAATTGAAGCTCAGAGTAAAGAGTTATTGAAGTTTTTGTAGCGTTACGGACAGATGACGGACGGACGGACGACGGACGGACAGACGCCACTCGGTGGGCTCGACAAAAATTGGATGACATACATTCATATACAAGAGTACCAACATTGCAACATGTTTAAGCAATTAAAACAATTCAGAACTAACAAGTATTAATGTTTCTCCTCTTTTTATAGAGAAGTGACTAATTTGAAGAAAAAAAAAAGTCACTAGTGTAAATGAGTTTGCTGTCAATAAATGCAAATCATTTTCATAATTGTAAGAGAGTTCCAGAACATGAC
This sequence comes from Diadema setosum, assembly GCF_964275005.1. NCBI lineage: Eukaryota > Metazoa > Echinodermata > Echinoidea > Diadematoida > Diadematidae > Diadema > Diadema setosum. Next base: position 27,397,782 of record NC_092696.1, read on the forward strand.
AAAAATGATCTGCCTGTCAGGGTTTTTCTGACATCAGCTGTTTGGAGAGGAATGGAAATTGAAAGAAAATGTGTAATAATACCATTGTGGGCATATTGTCATACTGATGGCACATGCAAATTCGTAAAACTAGATGAGAATTGGGCTTTTAACTTTTAGCGAGATACTAAGAAAATACTTATGATATAGTACAGAGAATACCATTCTAAGAGGAATTCAAAGTTTATTTGATGAAAATCGGGTTTGAAATGACTGAAACATCCGAAAACAAAGTAAAACAAAGCTATCATAATAAAGTGTGGTCCCACACTTTATTAGAATCACTCTTTTTGAGATATCTCAGCCATTTCAAAACCAATTTCTATCAAAACAAGGAAAAGTAGAAATTACGCGGTGCGTAATATATGTCCCCGCCGGAAGTAGCATTTAGTAGCAAAATGTACAATATAGGTAAAAAGATGAAGGTCAAAGGTCAAAGAAGTCAAAGGTCAAAATTCTATGTAGAAGTTTTGAAGCCCTCACCTAGTGCCATCACATAAAGCTAACGGAATCGAAATCGGGTTAGAAATGGCGAAGGAGTAGCATTTTGTAGCCAATGTACAATATAGGTAAAAAAAATCAAGGTCAAAGGTCAAAGAAGTCAAAGGTCAAAATTCTGTGTAGAAGTTTTGAAGCCCTCACCTAGTGCCATCACATAAAGCAAACGGAATCGAAATCGGGTTAGAAATGGCGAAGGAGTAGCATTTGGTAGCAAAATGTACAATACAGGTCAAAAATCAAGGTCAAAGGTCAAAGAAGTCAAAGGTCAAAATTCTGTGTAGAAGTTCTGAAGCCCTCACCTAGTGCCATCACTTAAAGCAAACGGAATTGTAATCGGGTTACAAATGGCGAAGGAGTAGCATTTTGTAGGCAATGTACAATATAGGTCAAAAATCAAGGTCAAAGGTCAAAGAAGTCAAAGGTCAAAATTCTGTGTAGAAGTTTTGAAGCCCTCACCTAGTGCCATCATATAAAGCAAACGGAATCAAAATCGGGTTAGGAATGGCGAAGGAGTAGCATTTTGAAGCAAAATGTACAATATAGGTCAAAGGTCAAGGTCAAAGGTCACAACTGAAATTCTGTATAGAAGTTTCAAAGCTCCCATGTAGTGCTATCATATAAAGCAAACAGAATCAAAATCGGGTTAGAAATGGCGAAGGAGTAGCATTTTGAACATTTTGATCACACACGGACGCACACACGGACACACGGACACACGGACGGACGGACACACGGACGGACGGACACACGGACACACACACGTACAGCCCGTTTCATAGTCCCCTGCTCGAACTCGTTCGGCGGGGACAAAAAGTTGAATTCCTCATAGAATTACACTGTATGTGCTCTTTCATATATCATAAGAGGTTTCTAATTATTTCACCACACAATAGGTCTCAACCAAAACTGTAGGATCGCTATTAAATACCTCCTTCCGGATCATTTCCTGTGCAAAGGCCAAAAACGCCTTCCTTGCCTGTTGAGATTCCTCATATAACTTTTTGAACGCGAGTCGATATTTTGATGCTATAATGTACTCTATGGCTAGATCTTTCATAGTTTTACGTCGGGGCGGGGGCCGATCGTCAACTTCATCGTCCTCTGAGTGTTCATTCGGAAGAGATGATGAGAATGGAATGCTTCTCTCCAGATTGGCGTCTTCTCCATTTTGCAGGAGGTGTGACGGTGTTGTAAGACCTCTGCTCTCTGGTGCGTTTTTGCCATCATCTTTCAAAGAGGAATCAGAGTTTGAAGTGTACACAGGTTTGTTGACAATGATATGCTGTACTGGTATTTATGGAATATTTTGCAAGTTTTCTTCATCCACAAATTCTGCGAATCATGTGCAATTCATGAAATTAAAGACACAGTAACAAAAATAATGACTCTGATCCAGATATGAATGTGATGCACAAGTATATATTTCTCCATTCAGTACAGTACTCTAGGATCGCGAAATTAAGTACTTGCAAAATCATAGCGAAGTCCTGGTTATATCAGTGAATTATTGAACTTTAAATCTCAGACTCATAGCCATAATCTCCGCAGTACAAATGATAGATTGACATTGCAGATACCCCAAATCAAAACAAAAGTTACCTTAGGTGACCGATCATTTTCTTGTGCAGCCCCTAGGTTGTGGAATAGATTACCATTAGACATTCGGAAATGTCAGACTTTAAATAGTTTTAAATCAAAAGTGAAAACTTTTTTGTTTTAGCATGGGCTTATTTCTTTTTGTTCTTCCCATGCAGCATTGTGCAACATAGGAATTTAAGAGCTCTTGAAGCGCAGTAGAATATATAGACATAGTTTCTGCGCTTAATAAATGATTTATTATTATTATTATTATTCGTGAAAAATTAGACTTGTGAAAATTTAGACTTGTGAAATATGGCTAATATGGTGTACAGTTATATATTCACCTACAAATCGTCCAGGGTTGATTGAGACAAAAAGTTTTGCTTTATTTTTTTCTCTCTTTGCTGTCTGTAAATAATTTATAGTGGTTCACATGTAAAAATCTGAAAATCATCCAGAGGTCTCCTTTGAAATTTCTGGTTTCACAATCTGACCTGTGTCTCAAGTACGAATAAGAGTACCTGGTGTCAAAACTTGCTTTCGTCGCCTCGCGGATGGAGTTGTAGTTGAGTCACTTTCGGTATTCTCCTGGGGCGCTTTATCACCATCTTAAATGAAAGAGAGTTCAAGTTTGAGTACTTCCAGAAATCAGGTGGTAATGTGATTAGTACATTAAAAACAAGACAAACATAAAAGCTGCAAGACTTTCACAGCTTCTTGACAACATTCATCCATTTTCTGCCTTAAATTGATCATCTCTTTATTCAATAATGTCAAACACACTGTATAAAAGGAACTGGTCTCTCATAGCTTTATAGACTAACATATGAATCAATTTAATTGCAGACAATGTCTGAAATTTTCTTTCTTTGAAGAAAATCAACTCCTTGAGTCATGATGCCAACTTCAAGTAGGGTTGATGGTACAATGGTGCGGTATTCGTGAACACTGGGAAGTGGTTCATTTTCGGCTCAGTATGGTATGAGTTGCTCCAAAGGGATCGTAGAATTTTGGTTGAGACCAAACTTCAGGTTTCTCTCATTCCTTGGTGAGATGATGTGAAGCCTCTTGTAAACTATAAAAGAGCATGTAATTTCAAGAGAAATTCAACATTTATTTAAGGAAAATTGGTTTTGAAATGGCTAGATATCCAAAAAGAGCAATACTAAACTAGAAATGTCGCTATGGTGACTGGTATGCCTCCACCATAATGCATGGTTCTCCTAATAGGTCTATAGTACATGTGGACAATGTGTGATTACATTTTCATAAAATTGGCAAAATATTAAAATGACGAGTTTGTCACAAATGTGTTGAATGCTCACCTTCCTTGACCTAAGTTTAATTGGATGAATAGGAGAGCATGTATTTGGCGATTTAAGAACTTTAGCTTGACTTTGATCCATTCATAAGTTTTATGCACTGAGTAATTTTCAAGGTATGGAGAAAAAGTGCAATTTCTGTATTGAATAGTAAATTGTTGCCATTTTCATGTGGCCTTCGACCCTAAAATTCATATTAAGATAATCACTGTCAGACAGAACATGCATAAATATGTAGTAAGTTTCTAGATATCTTGAATCATTTCCTACATATGGAGGAAACAGCTAGCTCAGCACTTTCACTTTGATATTTGTCCTTTTGACCTTTGAGGCAAAAAAAGAAAAAGAAAAAGAAAATGAAAAACTTCCCAGAGAATCTCTATTGGGTTATACATGCATACAGCAAGTGTTAAAAAAGATAATCCTGCTGGCATTGCATAAATATGAGGGAAATAGTGTTACATTTTGAAGTGTTGCCCTTGACCTTTGACCCCTGACCGTTGACCCCATGAACCCTAAATTCTCTAGATAATCACTGCCACTCAGTACATGTATATATACTATGTTCCATGAAGATACCTTGAAAAATTTCCAAGGTACGGAGAAAAAAGTGAAATTTTAATATTTTTACTTGACCTTTTGACCTTTGACCTCATGACCTGAAACTTTCACCAGAGAATCTTAATTGGGCAATACATGTATAAACCAAGTTTCAGAAAAATATCTTCGGGCAATGCATAGATATGGAGGAAATAGTGAAATTTTACATATTTGACCTTGAACTTTTGACCTTTGACCTTGAGCATGTGCACCACTGAACTCTATATTGGAATTGATGTTACACGCAGTGCTCGAAGCCACCGGAAGAGCTTTAGTTGGCGCTGCAATTTTAGGACTCCACCTTTAGGCCCTGCCCACTTTACTCTACGCTATTGTTGCGTTGTGCACAAAGACGCTTTGGTTGTGCTGATGGTACGCAGAAGAAGTGCACATTCCTCAGTGGAAAGTTACTTTGGTGTAAATCATGGGGCGCCAAGAATCGCACAGGCTATTTCATTACCAAATGGCTCTTTAGTCGACAAAATGAACATGTCCTAATGAAACAACTGTTTTTTTGACAAAATGAAAATTTCTTCAACGCAATTTTGTGGACAAAATTACTAATTTCGTAACGAAATAGCCATGCGATTATTGGCACCTTATTGGTGCCCCATAGCAAACTCCCAAAATGGCCGACACCGGCCAGCACTTCCGGTGGCTTCAAGCTTTTACCCACAGCGCAACACGAGCGTAGTGGCTTTTCGGTGTGTAGCGCGCGCGCGCACTAAGCGTGCACAGTGCCCCTTCCACTATAGAGTTCAGTGATGTGCACCCAAAAGTTGATAGGCACAACTTCACCCCCTAATACACATACAGTCAAACCTGTCTATAGTGGCCGTTATAGACAGGTGGCCGCTATAGACAATTCCATGACATTTGCTCCTGCGACAATTACTCCCGTGATATATCTGCATGCTAAGCCAAACGTGAATTCAACCCATAAACATAACCCTAAGCCTAATCCTAATTCTCACATCAAACTAAACCGAAAACCCTATCACAACCCTAACCCTAACCCTAAGTCCTTAGAGAAAATGAGACCGGAGCAATTGTCGCAGGTCCAAATGTCGTGTCACCGCTATAGACAGGTAATCCAACTTTGTGTGCATTGCTTACATGTACATGTATCATCATTGTATCCTTACATGTTCATGTTGTATGTGTGTACGTATGCACACACCGTGTGTTTCATGCATTTAACCATGCCGATGTATATTAAATTGTTGCACAGTAGTATGTGTATTGTCGTGAAGAAAGCCTAACACTAGTGCATTATTATGACTGAATGAGGGATGAATGCAGCGATGGCGATCACTGAACGTTGCCCGCACGACTACAAAGCAGAAAAACGTGCTGAATTATCGGCTTGGCTACAGCTCCATTGGGTTTTTGGCCACTATAGACAGGTTAAAATCTACAGCGGGAAACAAAATTTGTGGCCGCTGGCGGCGTTAGACAGGTGGCTGCTATACACAGGGTCTTTAACTGGGCTTTTCTTTCGGGGGAATTTTCCAGTGGCCGCTATAGACAGGTGGCTGCTAAGGCAGGTTTGACTGTACATGCCAAGTTTCATTAGGATACCTCAGATGTTTTTTTTAGTTAATGAAATTATGCTTGCCACAAAATTCATTACGGACAGACGGAAGGACGGACGGACGGACAGACAACCCGAAAGCATAATGCCTCCGTTGCCACTTCGTGGCGGAGGCATAAAAAGAGATGCGACCCACATTTTACTACGTAGGATCACTTTGTTTTTGCTTTGTTTTTGGATGCTTCAGCCATTCCGAAACTGATTTCCATCTAATAAACTTTGAATTCCTCTTAAAACGGTACTCTCTGTACTATTTTGTAAGTGGTTTCTTGGTATCTCACAGTAAGTTAAAAGCCTAATTATTGTCTCCACCAAAACTATAACATCCCTTTAAGAGAGTGCTGGAACACACCCCTACATTGCCCCCACATTTCCAATGTTTCTAACCTGTGTTTGAAGCAGAATTTTGCTTCATCTGTGAGGTCCAACGCTTGGCAAGCGGTAAAGTGGATGGTGCCTTTCCACCATCTGTGTACCGTGGAATAAAAGTCATGTTAGAATTGTCATTTTAAGAGAAAAAAGGTGGGTGGGGTTCACTTACGTGTACATATGACAAGATAAAAATAAAAGCTACAAGATCTTCACAGAATTTCACAAACAGAAGATCATTTTTGGTGCTTTGGGATTGTTGGGATCGCCTATGGAACGCGTGATCGCGCCGAAAATCGGCACACGCGACACCCGCGACGTATACTATCAAAATGTATGGTTGCTTTCTCCGAAAAATTGTCCTTATATTTTATATTAATTAATTATTGTAATTTATGCATAAAATCAGTTTTGGGCTCTGAAATCACTTATTAATGCTCTAATTAAGCTAATTTCTTTTTAAAAATGTTTCTTGTATCATTCTCCTGAGACATAGGATAAAAAAAATCTGTATCGAAATTAATTTCTTATGTATTGAAATTAATTTCTTATGTATTTGATTGTTTTTTGAATTTCTTATGTATTTCCTTGTTTTTCGACCTTTTGTTTTTGTTTGTTTTTTGGCCAAACTTTGTCACAGACATTTTTCAAAGCTTTATTATGCTAAAATAAATTAATTTCGTCCATTCTGAGTTTAAGATATGAATTTTTATGTGAATTAATTGAAAAAACACAATTTGCATTGGATTTGTACACAAAATCACGTTTTGGAGCAATTTTGGGATTGACAAATTTTTTTCGAACGGGCGTCGCGTCAAAACGGTACGCGCGGGCGCAACAATTTGGGTCTCAAAAGTTGCGCGATACTTGAAAGAAAAAAGTTAGCTTCATGAAACATCGCGGCGGGAGCTTATCGCGCTGCAAAGATATTGCGCGAAACGTCGAGTGGGGGGCGGATTCCGCCCCCCCCCCCAGCCTGATTAGAGTTAATTTAAGTAAAAAAAAAAGAATTGGTATCCATTTAAATTTCTTATGTAATTTATTGATTTTATGATTTCGCATGTATTTCTTTGTTCTTTTTACTTTTTGTTTTTTATTGTTTTTTCGATGGGAATCATTGTCAACATTATTTCAATCATAAGAAATATAAAATTAATCGTTTTTAATCACTAAAAGTAGAAATAATGATACAATTACAAATTTCAGATAGAAACCTGATTTGCATTGGTTTTGTACACAAAATCACGTTTTTGAGCAATTTTCAGTCTGACATGCATTTACATAATGTTGCGTAACTTCAAAACCGCGTAACCGGACGTCGCGAATTTGTTCTTAAAAGTTGCCCAAGGCTTCGAGATAAATTGTCATGAATCGCCAAGTGGATGCATTCTCGCATTGTGGAGATGTCGCGTGAAGTGTCAAGGGGGGGCCATTATGGCCCGCCCACCAGGTAAGTTAGGGTTAAATGAAACCCAACGTTTGTATCATGAAGAATTTACCCTTCTCCTCTTTCTCCTACTATCATAGCTCATTACTATTTCACCGTAAAAATCTACATATTCAACAATATAATTTCTATTTCTATCCTTGACTTTACTCCTTGTCTCATCAGTGCCCATAATCTATTTTTTTTAATTCTTTTATTACGCATGGCTTATTTTATGATATTCTATTGTTTTTAAATATCACTGGAAATGAGCACAAATGTAAAGGGAATAAATTACAGAGAGAATTTGGGAACACAGAAATTCACATAAGTCTGACGCACGCTAAAATTTCTGGTTTTTACGAACCTGTGTCTGGAGCACGCGGAAGAGTACGGTGTGTCAAGACGGACTGCTTCCGTCGCTTTGAGGAGAGAATAGTTGAGTAGGTTGATTTTCGTTTGCTCGTCGTCTGGGGTAGTTTATCACCACCTTACATGAAAGAAAATAAAATTTAGAGAAATTATGAAAAATGGGTGAGGTTGCACTATATCAAAAACAAGATGAATACTGTGTAAAGTCAAAATATGAATCACCAATAATTTCCCCTCCACTGCTTCTAATACCATAATAGCTTCATCTGAACATTTCATCTTGATCATTATTATTTGTTATGTATATTGCTTTCCTTTCTTTCCTTCATCATAATACTAGAAACTTTAAATGATAACAATCATTTCGAGGCATGAAACTTTCACTAAATTGCCACTGGCATTCAAAGCACTGAGTACTCCAGAGTGATTGTGTGCTAGTTTCTTTCATGAATAAACTAGAAATGTCGCTTTGGCGACTGATACCTCCGCCATAATGCATGATTATACCAATAAGTGCATAACTGACAAAATATTAAAATGACAGGTTTGTCAGAAATATCTTGAATGTTCACTTTCCTTGAACTTGGTTTGCTATAATTGTCTAAGAGTGCAGGTACCTGTATTTGGGAAATTGAGAATTTTTTCATGACTTCTGACTGACCCTTTTATAAGTTTATGCATTGAGTAATTTTCAAGGTATGAAGAAAGAGTGTAATTACAGTATAAAATATATATATTTTTTTGCATTTAAACCTGGCCTTTTACCCTTAACCTTTGACCTTTGACCTTCTGGCTGTAAATTTCCGAGAGAATCTCCATTAGGGAATACATAATATCAAGTTTTAGTTTTAAAAATAATAATGCAAGCATTGCATATAATAGTATATGAGGGAAATAGTAAAATTTTGAGGAGTTGACCTTTGACCCCTGACTATTGACTCAAGACCCCTACATTCCCTAGAAAATCTCTGCCAGTCAGTACATGCGTATGTACCAAGTTCCATGAAGATACATTCAACCACTTGCGAGAAAAGTGAAATTGTGACATATTCACCAAACCTTTGACCTTTTGACCTTTGACCTTGTGACATGAAACTCTCTCTGGAGAATCTTTATGCAGTAGTACATGTCTACACTAAGTTTCAAGAAAATACCTTCGGGCATTGCATGGATTTTTTTGGGAAATAGGATTTTTAGCGTTTGACCTTGACCTTTTGACCTCTTGCCAATGTCACTAAAATCTACTCAGCTAATTGCCCCATCATACATCATCCTTGGACCAAGTTTGGTGAACGCTGCTTCATCCAGTTTTGAGTTATCACGTAAACAGATAAATTTTAGGATTTGACCTTGATCTTTGACTTTTGACCTCTGTCCAATTTCACTCAAAAACTAATCAAGTAATTGTCCCATCATACATCATCCTCAGACAAAGTTTGGTGAAATTTGCTGAATCCAGTCTTGAGTTATCGCGTAAACAGATACAATTTAATGATTTGACCTTGACCTTTGACCTTTGGCTGATTTCACCCAAAATCCTATCAAGTAATTGCCCCATCATACTTTATACTTAGACCAAGTTTGGTAAAATTTCAGTCAATATTACTCAAGTTATCGCGTAAACGAATGCAGACGGATGTACGTACAGACGTACAGACATACGGACATACGGACGGACGGACGGACGGACAACCCCAAAACATAATGCCTCCGGCACCACTTCGTGGCGGAGGCATAAAAAACAAGATGAACAAAAACTCTAAATTTGAATTGTTAAGCCTTCTACTGCTTCTCATATACCTTTATAGCTAGTCGAACCTGCCTTAGCGACCACCTGTATATAGCGGCCACCGAAAAATCCCCCCCCCCCTCCCCCGAGAGAAAAGCCCTGTAAAAGACCCTGTGTATAGCAGCCACCTGTCTAACGCGCCCAGCGGCCACAAATTTTGTTTCCCGTGATGGCTTTTAACCTGTCAGGAGCAGCCAATGAGCTGATAATTCAGCGTGTTTTTCTGTTTTTAGTAGCCGTGCCAGTCATTCATGGCAACGTTCAGTGATCGCCATCGCTGCATTCATCGCTCATTTACTCTCGAGCTTTCTCCACGACTGCAGACGTGCTACTGTGCAACAATAATTATTTCAAAAACACTGGCATTGTTCAATGCATAAAACACACGTGTGCATACGTATACGCATACATGCACATTTACGTACCCGGTACTTATAGATGCATACAACAATGATACATTTGTAGGCAATGCACACAAAGTTGGAACACCTGTCTATAGCGGCCACCTGTATATAACAGCCACTTTTTTCATTTCCCTTGGGTGGCCGCTACAGACAGGTTTGACTGTACTATGATTTGATCATTGTTATTTGTTATCTACAATGTATATTGTTGATACTGCTTTTCTTTCATTGCTAGACTCAAGTGTTATTTATGTGTTTATTTTACCATCAAGCGCAGTGTTTATAATACCACGGTAAGTATTAATGACGACTTTCGAGGCATGCAAATTTTGCAAATTGCCACTGGCATTCAATGCATTGAGTAGACCAGAGCTTTTGCGTGCTATTTTCAGTCATAAATCTTGGCAAAACTTGCAAAAGTTTTGTACATGCTGAGATTTTGGGTTTTATAGTATCCCACCTGAGACTGGAGCCTGAGGAAGAAGATTTGGGGAGTCGGAAAGCTTCAGTATATCTCTGGATGAAACAGCGAATAAGACACCTTTCTTCTGGCGAGCTCTATCACTGCCTGAAACAGAAGAAAATTCAAGTCAGATTAGATTTGAAAAATATACATCCAGAAATACTTCAAATTGAATGAGGTGAACATTGGAAATTTGTGACAACAAAATAAAAACAATTAAGTATGCACTCGGTTTCTCTTTCATTCTGAGATTGGCTACATAAACTCCTGTACAGCAACGATGAATTTCATCGAACCATTTAATATGAAGATTCACACTTAGTAAAGCATTATAACATAAATGATTTCATACTGATACAAGTTCAGAGATTGAAGAAGGATTTCTGTCTCAAATAGTAGTGAAAAAAAAGAAAGAGGCTTCTCAAGCGGCTTATGGCCAAATAGGTGTCTCGGTCTCCAGTGCACTGGTAAAGTAGAACAGGGGGAGGGGGGGGGGGTACAACAGAGGCTGAGATCATTTGAAAAACACAGAAATATGTCATAAGGAGCCAATCTGCTTTGAGCAATTGCGAAGGGACAGAGCTTGTGAGATTGCTGTGCAAATCCTCTCTCAAATTGTGCAGCAAAATAGTTGGCAAGCAAAAAAGAACTAGAAATGTCGCTATGGCGACTGATGCCTCCGCCATAATGCATGATTCTCCCAATAGGCGTATAGTACAATGTCTTCACAATGTGTGATCCATGATAGTTTCACATAACTGGCAAAATATTGAAATGACAGGTTTGTCAGAAATGTTTTGAACTGGGTTTGCTATAATTTTCTAAGAGTGCAGGTACACATATTTGGGGAATTTTATGCATTGAGTAATTTCCAAGGTACAAAGAAAGAGTGTGATGACGGTACAAAATAGATTTTTTTTTTTTTTTTGGGGGGGGACATTGAAACCTGGCCTTTGACCCTTAACCTTTGACCTTTGACCTTCTGGCTGGAAATTTCCCGCAGAATCTCCATTAGGTAATGCATGTATTAAGTTTTGAAACTAATAATGCAAGCATTGCATATACTAGTATATGAGGAAATACAAGTAAAATTTTGAGGAGTTGACCTTGACCTTTGACCCCTGACTATTGACCCATGACCCCTAAATTCCCTAGATGATCCCTGCCAGACAGTACATGCATATGTACCAAGTTCCACGAAGATACATCTAACCATTTGCGAGAAAAGTAATATTGCAACATTTTCACCTAACCTTTGACCTTTTGACCTTTGACTTTGACATGAAACACTCTCTGGAGAATCTTTACGCAGTAGTACATGTCCACACCAAGTTTCAAGAAAATACCTTCGGGCATTGCATAGATATGGGGGAAATTGCAACATTTGTAGCATTTGACCTTGACCTTTTGACCTTTGACCTCTTGCCAATGTCACTAAAATCTACTCAACTAATTGTCCCATCATACATCATCCTTGGACCAAGTTTGGTGAAAGCTGCTTCATCCAGTTTTGAGTTACCACGTAAACAGGTAAATTTTAGGATTTGACCTTGATCTTTGACCTTTGACCTCTGTCCAATTTCACTGAAAAACTAATCAAGTAATTTTCCCATCATACATCATCCTCCAACAAAGTTTGGTGAAATTTGCTCCACCCAGTCTTGAGTTATCGCGTAAACGGATACAATTTCATGATTTGACCTTGACCTTTGACCTTTAGCCGATTTCACCCAAAATCTAATTAAATAATTGCCCCATCATACTTCATACTTGGACCAAGTTTGGTAAAATTCCAGTAAATATTACTCAAGTTATCGCATAAACGAAAGCGGACGGACGGACGTACGGACGTATGTACGGACGTACGGACGGACGGACAACCCGAAAACATAATGCCTCCGGCACCACTTCGTGGCGGAGGCATAAAAATGCCTAAAATTAACAAATCAATTACAATTTTTTTTTTGAAGTGACTCCTTGATATTGCAGCTCGTGGTAGAAAAAAAATCCTATAGTTTCCAATCAGCTAGTAATAAAAATTGTGTCTTTTAGTGGTTCCTCAACTCATATCTGATTTTTCTCTGATGGACTGTGACTTGTGGCTGCTTTTGACATGACAGGTCACAAATATCAGAGAAACTGGACTTCTGTAGCTCTTTGTAAATCAAAAGATGTTCTGGTTTAACCCTATAAGGGCTGCGGGGGGGGGGGGGGGATCCGTCTCCCCTTGTCGTTTCACGCTATAATTCTGTAACGCGAGAAGGCCTGCTCGTCGCGAGGCCTCTTGACTTTGTTTGTTCAAGTCTTGCGCAACTTTTGAGACTTTTGCAAAGCTACGCTCATTTTTGTAACGGAATGTCGCCCCAAAACCGGCACAATTTTGTGCTTTTGTGTACATTTCCTATGGAAAACCGTGCTCTGTCATGAAAGTCATAAAAACCTGATTATTTTTACAAATAATCACTTTCATTGATTAATTTTGTGCTAATTATGGTATAAAAATGGTCAATGACAATTTCCAATGAAAAAACAAAAAAGAAACAAAAGCTGGAAAACAAGGAAATTAGTTAGGCTAAAATATGATCATGAGCTTAATTTGCATAATTAATTCATTAAAATTAGAAATTGATTATTTCAAAAAACCTTATGACACAATCATGCAGATTATGACATGGGTCTCACGCATGCAAAATTTTACCGCGATCGCACCATCGATGGCAAAATTCATCCCCCCGGTCTGAGCATAGCCAAAAAAGCCCAGCCTTTTTAGGGTTAATTGCAGATGGTGTATCTGAAGGAATTTTCTTCGGCTGAAATCTTTATCATGAGAGAGTGTCTGTGATTAAGCCAAGTATTCTTTCCTGACAATGACGTTGGCCATGAAAAAGCCCTCTTATGCTCGTCATTTGAATAACAATTTAACATCACAATGTCTCACACAAGTGCCTGCCCAGGGTGGGTACAACTCTCTCCATAGCAATGAAAAGGGACTGTACAGTAGTGGTTGAGGTGGGATTCATGTTTTGAACATTCCTAAGTGAGATAATGAGAAACCTCTTTATGAAATACGAAAGAGCATGTGATTTTACGGAGGATTCAACGTCTATTTGATGAAAATTGGTTTTCAAATGGCTTAGATATCCCCAAAAGTGATAATAATAATAGGTGACATGCCCCACCTTTACTAGGATCTCTTATGATTCACCTTGTGTTTGGATATCTCAGCCATTTCAAAACCGATTTTCATCAAGTAAACTTTTGATATCCTTTAGAATTAAATGCTCTTTGACATCTCAAAGAGTGGTTTCTGAATATCTTGCAAAACGTTAAAAGCTAAATAACCACCCTGACCAGAACTGTACACACCCTTTAACCTTATAGCAACTGAAGATTCCATACAGTCATGTAATGGTCTATTGTTCAATGAAAAGTACAGTAATATTACTTGCAAAATTATGCAAGATAGATCAATTCATGTTAATTTTCATCTAAACACTAAACAAAAAGAAAGTTCCCCCTATAACAAACCTCTGTAATTTATGAATCAGGAACCTTTGAGGAAATCTGAATACATGATTATGTAGCTGTATTTCTCGGCTACCTTTCATGGGAAATTCAATGGATATCACTTGGTCAAGCTTGAGTGAGCATGACTTAAAGTCAAAATGGTCACTTTTTGAAGTTCACAAGCCCAATTTTGCAACTGTGATTTGGTGATATCGGAACAAACTTCAATTTTCCAGGATAAAAAGGCATGCAACGTATAAGTTATGTGCTTCTTATCGTACCACGTGACTTGGGCACAAAATTTCACGGTTGAGTGAACACGGGGAGAAAATTACCGAAATGGCTGATTTGACATGTTTCTCGTGGTAATTTCTGTCAATTGAGATTGAATTCTTGTGTTGAACAGTTTTTACACGCAATTCACGTAATTTCACGGTTGAATGAGCACATTAAAAGCAAAGAAAAATAACAATTTAAATTGTGCAGTAAGAATTGCGATGATTTTGCGCACTGAAATCAAGTGTTTAATGCTTTTTGTATTGTGTTTAATACCACTGTGCATACAGTAATCACCTGACATTTTAGTCACGCTTCAATGAGCATGTGGGGCTGAAAAACCCGTTTTACCCTATATAATAAAAAAGTATTCATTGTTTTTTTATGTTTTAGTTGCAATGTTGGGAAATTACTCTGATTTCAATGAAAAAAATAACATTTCAATAAAAAATTACATGGTGACATGCTTCAGTGAGCACATAAAATGAGCAAAGTGTGCGGGTCAAAACCATTTTTCGCGGCTGAAATTCCCATAAGATTTACATTTGTTTTGTTTATGAAGACATATTCAGCGGTGTTGGCGGATAGAGCCTATAAAGTGAGTGAAGATGCTACCCAATCTGTGTTATATCGCATAATAGTCAACCAACATTTTAAGCAACTATCATTACCATCACAATCATCAACACCACATGAACAACAAAGGCCACTATCTCACCACAATCAATATCTGTCTCCAGACTCTCAGTGCATATTTGCAGCACGGGAGGATATTGATGTTTAACAAAAGTGAAATTTGGTACCATGTCAATGACCAATTGCATCTATTTTCTCTTGAGTTAATGTATGACTTCATGACGTCACAAAGACAGCAAGAACTTAATGCCAAAATCAGTATTCAGTAGCGAGGACAAAGGCCCAGAGATTTTATTTGCATAATATCTCATCTCTGCCCCAACAAGGGAATGTCATCAAACTAAAGGCAGACCAATTTCCCAGGAATACTTCAATATTTAATCAAAGGTAGCCATGGATTATAAGGGGGGTTTCCGGCCCCAGGTACCCTTTGACGTGTAAAATTTTGAAGGAATGCAAAGGATCACTGAGACATTTATATCGGTCCTAAAACGCAATAATGAAATGTTTTTCAGTTGATTTTAAATGCAGAATATTAAAGCAACACCTGCTGGATGGTTTCAATAAGATAAATCATTGTTTCATAATGTGGTCATTCAACCGTAAAATAAACCACATTGCATGCATAAGCCATTGTTAGCTTTCAAAAATATAAATTCCTCCTCTTCACATGAACTTACCATGGGGATTATGGCCAAACTGCCAATTTTTCATTATGTAGGGTACAAAAAGGGTTTCCAGCCTCACGTGCTTATTGAAGCATGACTGAAATGTCAGGTGGTCACTGATATGCGTGTGGGTATTAGCACAATATAAAAAAAAGCATCATACAGTTGATATTAGTGTGCAAATTATCGCAATTCTTACTGCACAATTTAAATTGTTATTTTTCTTTATTTTTAATGTGCTCATTCAACCGTGAAATTACGTGAATTGTGTGTAAAAACTGTTCAACACACGAATTCAATCTCAATTGACAGAAATTACCACGAGAAACATGTCAAATCGGCCATTTTGGTAATTTTCTCCCCGTGTTCACTCAACCGTGAAATTTTGTGCACAAGTCACATGGTACGATAAGAAGCACATAAATTATACGTTGCATGCCTTTTTATCCTGGAAAATTGAAATTTGTTCCGATATCACCAAATCAAAGTTGCAAAACTGGGCTTGTGAACTTCAAAAAGTGACCATTTTGACTTTAAGTCATGCTCACTCAAGCGTGACCAGGTGATATCTACTGAATTTCACATGAAAGGTAGCCGAGAAATACAGCTACATAATCACGTATTCAGATTTCCTCAAAGGTTCCTGATTCATAAATTACAGAGGTTTGTTTTAGGGGGAACTTACTTTTTGTTTAGTGTTTATTTCAAATTATGTTAATTTGAAAGCATCTTTAATAAGACTTAACCAAGAGACTTGTTGGTCACAGATATAATTCTGATATCCTTTGTTTACCTCCGATGTTTTCCACTCATCCAATTATATATTCAACACTGTATATATATATATATATAAACAATAAAAACAGTAAGGCATAAAACCGTAAGCATAAAACCGTAACAATAGAAACAGTAAGGCATTGAAAAGCGCCAATAAACACCACCACCAACCAACCAACCACACAAAAAAAGCATCACACAATTTCAGGAAATTCAGTGACTAATGGGTAATGGCATCATTTTCCAGATCTTTTGATATATCATTTATCTTTTGATTTCTTATTTATTTTTTGATTTATTATTTATATTTCGATTTATTATCTATTATCTATCTATTTATTATTTATTTATTCACTTATTCATTTATTTATTTACTTATTTATTCATTCATTCATTTATTCATTAATTCAAAATTTTTTTTATTTATTCGTTTATTCATTTATTCATTTATTCATTTATTCATTTATTCATTTATTCATTTATTCATTTATTCATTTATTCATTTATTCATTTATTCATTTATTCATTTATTCATTTATGCATTTATTCATTTATTCATTTTATTATAACTTTCATGCAAGCTGGGATTTAGAGTATCTAACCTTGGTCCGGGCCACGAGGCAGAGAACCCACATGCAGGTATTGCTGATTTTGCGCTGTGGCTGCAGTAGAAGATGAGGCACCTTTGTTCTTCTCCTGGGGCGCTTTATCAGCACCTTTAAAAGAAAGGAAATTCAAGTTTCAGCCGTTGAGGGAAAATGGACAAAGATGCAATTGTATGAAAAAACAAGGTAAATGTAAAAGTTATACCGTAAAAGTGGATATTTTCACACGACTAATTTTTTGCGCAAGGCCGGATCAGAAGAGTTTCGCATGTTTTTAATTCTGCAGAATCAAGACATTACGCACAGGAATGTATGGCAAGCAAAGATATTCGTGTGCTTTTATTTTCGCGCTAGTTTCTGGTTGCGCAAAATGCGCGAAAATTTTCAACACCACGAAAATTTCTACTTTAGCAGTAATCCGATCATCTGTCCAAATAAGGTGTCCCCTCCCATCCTCCCACAAGGATGAAACTTGAAAAATGAAACCCCAAATTTGAATCATCATTGATTTCCACTTTTACTACATCTCAGGTCGCCTAGCTTGTTTCACCACTTCGGCGAGGAGATTTTCAAGTTTGTCTAGACGAGAAGTAACGTCCCCGGAGGTAGACGCCCGATCCTCGGAAGGGGCTTTTGATACCGTATGAGGAGCTTTTTTGGGAATTTTCTTCATCTGCTTCTTCCCCGAATCTTGAGCCATAGCCTTTCCGACGCTCACATTCTTCTGTACATGCGCCGTACCGGCATCGCCGGAGGGAGGCGCTGGTGGTGGTAACTCTTGCTTCGTGGCACAGACCTCCTGTCCACGCGTAGCACGTAAAGCGAAGGAAGGATCGTGCTGCTCTTTCGAGCTCATATTCATCGAGCCCCCGTAAAGTTTAGGCTCGAAAGATGCGTCAAAACACTTCTCAGTTGGTTCCGGATGACCGGCGAAGAAAAATTTCCTCGCGAGAAGGAAATTGAAAGCGATGAATTTAATGGATAGAAATCAAACCGCGGAGCTATGCAGGAGAACCTCCTGTCGGCTGGAACGAACGCAAACGTATTGCTGGACGCGCGTGCGGGCTCTCCTATTATTACTCTTATGCATCGTAGTCTCTTTTGAGACTTCCGAAATAAAATGTCCACTTTTACTACATCTCAGGTCGCCTAGCTTCAAGATTTGAGACAGGAAACTTTTGCAAATTGGAGCCTATTTTCTTTTTTTGCTGCACAAAAATTCCACGAATCAGCACTGGAATTCAATACATTGTTTAGAATATTGCACACATTTTGCTTCCGCTACTCTGGGCTCCTTGAGCAATTTGTGGAAGTTTCATCCGTGCAAATTTTCTCCAAAGTGAATTTCAGCATTTAATGATAATGATAATGAATAACATTTATATAGCGCTTAATACTGATGTTTCTAAGCGCATCAATCCGGGGAAAAAAAGAAGAAAAAATACATCGCAAAAGTAAAATACAGCATTATGTACATATCATGATACAACAACAGCAACAACAACAGCAAAATTAAGGTTGTGCAAACAGATAAGTTTTCAACAATGACTTAAACCTATCAGCATTTTCAGCGTTACGAATATAGAAAGGGAGTTTACTCCAAAGGAGTGGGGAAATAACAGAAAATGCCCTATCACAATAACGTGTTCAGGTGCGGGGACCATGTGATAATTGGAGAGTGGAGGCAGAATGGAGAGAATGGGTTGAAGTGGAGGAGCGGAAGGAAATTAAGTCTTTAAGATAAGATGGGGCAAGATTATTGCATATCTTGTAAACAAGAAGGAGGATTTTAAAAGTGATACGTTGATGAATGGGGAGCCAGTGGAGGGATTGGAGAACTGGAGTAATGTGGTCAGATCTTTTTGTGAGGGTCATAAGCCTAGCAGCTGTATTTTGAATTCTTTGAAGGGGCGCAGTACTTGAAGCAGAGAGACCAACAAGAAGGGAATTGCAGTAGTCAAGATGAGAGGAGACAAATGCGTGAATGAGACGTTCAGTGGAAGACTGATCCAATAACTTACAGATTTTACCAATTTTACAAATACCCAAAGCAGCAGAATGACATGAATTCCTAATATGTTGTTGAAAGTTCAGATGCTTATCTACAATAACTCTTGAGATCTCTGACGAACAGACTGAGAGATTTATACCGCAAAAATAAATTTCTGAAAAAAAAATCTGGAGGATTCCTACTCTAACATCAATGAGTAGGTCCTGAGAGATCATCTCTCCAAAGTTGGTGTTTTTATCCACCATGTATAATGGTAATTCCACTCTGCTACCCAACTATACGGTGGACTCCCACTTTAAGGGAGTCAGCATGACCAGCAGTTTCCATATTTTGTTAGATCAAAATTTTGTTATAAATGTGTTCTTTACAAACAGTACTGTACAGTACAAACAGTATTGTAATAGCTAATCACGGTTGAATACTACATCTTGATTAGGAAATATTTTTAATTGCTTGTAAAAATAGTGTTCTTTGCTTTAATGGGCTTTGTGTAACAGACTATCTTTTACATGATTAAGCCTAAAAGGTCCATGAGGGGAGAGGGAGGGGTGTGATCTGCCCCCCCCCCCTTGACATTTCCTGCAATACATTGTATTTTTGCAGCACAAGAAGGCGTTGTCATTAGTCTTCTAGACCTTTTTTTTAAGTCTTACTCAAACTTTTGAGACCAAATTTGCAACATCCGCATGGACCGTTTTTGTAACAAATGTCACCCCAAAATGGGCACAATTTTGTGATTTTGCGGACATTTTCTTTGAAAAAAGGTGTGCTGTTATTAAAATCATAGAAACCTCATAATTTTTACTATTTATCATTTTAAATGATTAATTTTTTGCTACGCATGGTGAAAAATTGGTCAGTGACAATTTCAAATTGAAAAACAAAGAAAAAACAAAAGCTGAGAAACAGTGAAATAAATAACAAATTCCAAAATAAATAAAATGTGTATAAAAGAATTGCAATAACTTTCGGATTTTTTTTTTTTCACTTTGATGTACAGTTATGGAAGATGTTTAAAAAACTTCAAAAACCCAAAATTTGACTCTCAATGATTTTGCTTAGTGTTTAACTTAATAAAAGAATATCTTGGATTATTTCATTTCCAAAATGAATTAATTTAAATTACACATTGACACTGACAACAAATCTCAAGTTGCAATTTTGTATATCATAGTGTGGATGTCGAGAGTTCCAAATCAATTTTTTTTTGTTCATTCAACGTTTATAACAACTTTACATGATAACAAATCTCTTTGAGGGATAAAACTTTCATGAACTGCCACTGGTATTCAATGTATTGAGCAGACAACTAAGCTTTTTCCATGCTATTAACTTTCACAAAACCTGGCTCCTTGTCAAATTCGCAAAGGTTTCATGCATGCTAAAATTTTTGGTCTTGCAGTATCTAACCTGCGACTGTGGCAGGAGGAAGAGGGCCTTGCGTCGGAAGCCCTTTCTGTTGCTCTGTGGATGGCGTTGTGGCTGAGTCATCAGTGGTCTTCTCCTGGGGTGCTTTATCTTTATCTTAAACATAAGAAAATGGAAGATTAAACGAGAACTTACCGTTTGAAGTTTAATATTAATTTTATGAGTAATTGGAGGGTGAGATTACGTCATATATGAGATCCCGCTAGTGCGCGCGCCACTCAATATTAGAAGCAAGAATGTGACCACTGATGTAGGAAGATAACGAGATATTAAGTTACCGTTTGAAATTGAGGGAGGGTGAGGTGGGACGTAATCTCACCCTCCAATTACTCATAAAATTAATATTAAACTTCAAACGGTAAGTTCTCGTTTAATCTTCCATTTTATATCGTAATTTCGTGAGAGATTACGTCATATATGAGATTTCGAAGCCAGTGGTTACATTCTCGAGGCAACCCCCCCGAAAAGGGGTAGGGAGCATACCTTAGATAGAGGTTCCATTGCCATTCTCATTCAGGCTGAATGCTGCATAGATATTGTGTCTCCAAGAGTTCACAAGTTCAGGCAGTTCAAGACATGTCTGCTCAAATCTTAGGGCTTCACAGTCTATTTTTTGATAATTGTTTCTACAAAATTTTTCTCAGCAGGACAGGGCTTGTTGTAGTACTTGCGAAAGGTTCTTTCGTTGGCCCAACCGGCTTGCGCAAGTATCTTAGATACTGGGAAATTTCCTTTATTGGCTGCGGAGGTAGACGCTGCCCGAGTAGAATGCGCCTTGTAGGTCCCTGTATCAATACCCGCAGCCTCCAAAACCTCCTTAATCCAGCGAGCGATTGTTTGAGAGGATACCCTGTGATACGGTTTCTTGTAGCTAACAAAAAGGTACCGCTCACTAGCTCTGATCCTGTGGGTCCTTCTGATGTATTCCTGCAAGTACCTGACCACACAAAGTCTCCTGTCTGGTGGGTATGCCTGGAGCTTGACACTGTGCGAGTAATTTCCAGGCTTGCTCTGTTTTAGGAGATCATGAAGGTGAAAGGTGGCTGCATTCTCTCTTAACACCATATCATCCAAGCTTAGGTAGTGTAATGATTGAATCCTTTGTGCTGAGATTAATGCAATAATCACACACAATTTAAGCGTCAATTTTTTCAGGTCCAATACGTGCGCTGGGGACCAAGAACGAAGAAAATTGAAAACAAGGTTAACGTCCCACGTTTCCATGTATCTAGGCTTGGGTGGGCGTAGCTGAAAAACTCCCTTCATAAACCTCTGGATAAAGGGATGATTTCCAACTGTAAACATAGTATCTCGAAGTATCACAAATGAAGATAGAGCACTCCGTGCTAAGTTTATGACACTGTAACCTGCCCCTTTTTCGAAGAAAATGTCACTCAGGAATTCCAGGACAGCTTGAACATCTGAATACAAGTAGTTGCTGCATTTCTTGTCACAAAATGCTTTCCATTTGTTTATGTACACTGCATACTGTTTTTTAGTCCCTTTTCTCCAAGAAGAGGCCATTACAGCAATTATCCGTGCATTCAATCCCGCATCTCTGAAGGGGTTGCACAGAACCTGCAAGCAAGAAGATCAATCTGAGTGTGAAGTGGGTGAGGAGTGTTAGAAACTGGCAATGTTAGTAAGGATTCACTCCTATGAATAACAAGTGGTTCATTCATCATCCTGTTTAGGAGAGGAAACCATGGCTGGCTTGGCCATTTTGGGACTACTAGTATCCCAGCTGCATTATCAGATTTGATTTTTTGAATGCACTTAGCAACTAAGCAGAAAGGAGGAAATGCATAAAAGTACCACCTTCCCCAATCGAGAGTAAAGGCATCAACAGCCTTGGCATGTGGGTCGGGCAGCCATGTGACATAGTTCTCTACCTGCTTGTTAAGTCTGGAGGCAAATAGGTCTATTTCTGGTGTCCCAAAACGTGAGGTTATTTCTTGGAAAACTGTGCGGTCAAGCATCCATTCTGTGCGGTCATTGAATTTTCTAGACATGCGGTCTGCCTCCACATTCAGCTTTCCTGGCAAGTGTGCTGCTGTGACCCAAATTTTATGAGTTTCGCACCACTGCCAAATCTCTCGGGCTGCCCGATCACAGTCAAGGGATTTAATGCCTCCCATGTTATTAATGTACGCAACAGCAGTACTGTTATCTAGCCGTAACAAGACATGAATGTTTTGTGAATTAGAACAGAAGGACTTGAGTCCCATGCCAGCAGCCAGGGTCTCCAGATAATTAATCTTATTCTCCCTGGCTTTTTGCAGCTCGTCTTCATTCCATCTACCCCCTGTATGGGTGGTATGATCAGATGCCCCCCAGCCTTTGCCACTGGCATCCGTGCACAATTCGAGCATAGGTTTAGGGTGTCGTAAGGGTGAGAAAGCAGACTGCACATTGTCTATCCACCATTGCAGCTCTTCTTTTGCTTCCAAAGATAGGCTCATTTTTCTGTCAAAATGCCCCTTATTCATTTTGAGTGCTTTGATTTTGTCCCTTTCTAAAGCCCTGTAATAGAGCTGTCCATACTGGACTGCGGGAAATGATGCTACCATTTTCCCGATAATTCTAGCCACCTGCCTGACACTGGGGTTTGATATTTGCATAAGTTCAGTGCACAAGGACTGTATTTCCTCTGATTTGTTATCAGGCAGTCGAATTGTCATGGTCTGAGTGTTGAGAATGAAACCAAGAAATTGTATTTCTTGAGTGGGGCATAGTACTGATTTATCTGGGTGCACCAAGAACCCAAGTTGTGCAAGGATGCTAGTGGTTTCCAAAACCGTTTGCAAATTAGTTTGATTCTCACTTTCTCCAATAATGAGGATATCGTCAAGGTATCCAATTACTACATGCCCTTGCTCTCTCAGTAATGTGAATGCAGGTTTCAGTAGTTTAGTGAACAACCTTGGCGCCGTGCTCAGGCCATTAGGCAGTACTTTGAATTGCCAAAGTTGATTTTTCCAGGAGAACTTTAAGAACTTCCTGTGTGCTGGGTGCACAGGTACTGTATAGTACGCGTCCCGAAGGTCGACTGAAGCTAAGAAACTATTTTCTGAAATGAGTTCAATAGCAGTATGGATATTTTCCATCTTAAAATGCTGGTACTGGAGATATTTGTTGAGATCAGACAGGTCTAGGATAACGCGTGTACCCCCATCTTTTTTAGGCCGTGTAAAAATATTAGACACGTATTCTCCAGTTTCCCTCTGGCACTGTTCAATTACTCCCTTGTCACGGAGTTTAGAAATTTCAAGATCAATATCAGCCTCTTCGGCTTTATCACATCGAAAAATGTAAGGGGGTTTAGTTCTAGATGGTGCACCCATCTCTTTACTGAATTCAAGCCTGTAACCACTTACAGCATTTAGCACATGTGGGTCTGAAGTAATTTTGCGCCACTTTGGGAAGAATTGCTTCAGTCGACCTCCTACCACAGGTTCTACATTATCATGATGACATAGCTTTGCATGATCACTAGAAAAGGATGTTATATTTACCTCGTCAGTTGAACTGGAGGTTATCGTGCTCTCTTCATCCCTGAGCCTTGCTTGCTGCCGCAGTGCGGTTGGTGCTGGCTGGGATGTGTGAAGGTGTGGGGAGCTGGCGGCTTCCCCCTCCCCTTGGGGCGCTGGCCCAAAAAAGCATGGCTGGTAGCTCCAGTCCACGGTCCTTTTGCACCTGTAGGCCTAGTCACATCACTTGTGCTTGCACGAGATGTAGTCCAGCCCGCGTCGCGGTACTGTTGGGGCAAATTCGAGCTTCCTGATGTAATCTTGCTCCTGCCCTTGCCATATGCACTCCTGCCATAGTCATACGGGCTGAAACGCTGCTTTTTGTACTGTCTGCTATGCTCACTCCTGAGGACACCCTCAGTTGCTTTTTGTTCATCTCTAATGTCTTTCATTTGCTTTCCCAGGTCGTCACCGAAAAGGAATTTGGAGACCGGTGTACAGGGCTTGCAGAGATGTTGGAATTGATAACCAATGTCTGGTTTCATGAATTCCTTACGTAAGGAATTTAGCTCAAAGTTCGCACTGCACAGAAGTGCTAGTGCATCTTGCTGCTGTTCAGTAATATTCTGTGCCGACACTGTATGTATGTAGGCATTGATGCCTCTCGTGAGATTCTTTTGGAGTCTCTGAAATTTGAGGTCTCGTGTCTTTGAAAAGGCAGGTAGCCCATTCCAGATTCTTTGGTTGACTTTCGGCACATCCACCAGCTCACAGTTGCTGGGAATGGGGTATTTAGTGATCGTATCATCTACCACTTTGGGCTCAAGCTGGTGGGTCAGAAGGTAGGCTGTAGACTTAGCAATTTCTGGGTCAATGGGGGGACCAACTTCCTCAGCCACAGCAAATTTGGCTGCAATGTTTGGAACTTTTTCCACTACAGGAGGGGGAACTTCGCCTTCTTCAGTATCAAATTTGTCATCCTGACAACGATCCCCTTGACCTGGTTGGATAATCACCGAGTTTTCATCCATATCTCGGCCCAAAAATGGTGCCGCATATTCATCATCATAATGGCAGTCAGTATCTGCCGAGTCTGAAGGGGAGTATTCAGAAAGTTTGAGAAAAATCGGACAATCGATGCAAAAGTTATGAATTTCTAAAGTTTTGGTGTTGGAACCACTGGATGAGGAGACTACTAGAGGATATGACGTATGAGTGGACAACAATACAAAGAAAATATAAAGGATATTCAACAAAAATTCACTTTTCTAGAATTATGAAAGAGCAGTGGACCAACCGCTTTCAGAAAGCAGGGGGAATAATTGCTACCCTTAACATATGTCAATATCAAGTTGATGGAATTTGTAATTTTCATGAAATATGGATTTTTGTAGTATTTTCTTTATATTTCCTTGATATTGTAGTCCACTCATACGTCATAACCTCTAGTAGTCTCCTCATCCAGCGGTTCCAACACGAAAACTTTAAAAATTCATAACTTTTGCATCGATTGTCCGATTTTCTTCAAACTTTCACTGATGTGTTCTACTAATGTTGCTGCTCTCACTCAATCCACATTGTTCTTGGGGTTTATCTTCCCTTTAACATTGGACTCTAAAAGTTTGTTGACCCCTGTCTGTGACCTTTGACCTTGAGGTAACCTTCAACTTCCCAAGGGACATCTACCATCTAAGTTTGGTCACAAACAGACAGATAAATCAAAAGTTACGAGCCATAAATGAAACGTGCCCTAAAAACTTAACATTGGGCCCTAAAGTTCATTGACCTCTGCCTGTGACCTTGGACCTTGAGGTGCCCTTCATATTTGGTAAAATGTGTAACTTTGTATTGATACTCTTCCCTCCAAGTTTGACTGAAATTGAAATCCTCAGTAGAGAGTTATTCAAGTTTTTGTAGCGTTACGGACAGACGACGGAATGACGGACGACGGACAGACGGACAGATGGACGGATGACTGATGGACAGACGCCACAGGCGATCCCTTAGTCTCCCCACACCTCAGGTGGGCTCGACAAAACTGGAGTGAAACAGAATACAACAATATATGTGACCATACATCACAAAACGAACAACAAGAGACCCGGGGGTCACGCGCTCACCCGAGTATTGCAATTTCACCTTCCATGCATTTTTGCACACTCATACCTGAGAACATTGGAAACTTAGGTCTGCATACAGTTGAACCTCTCGTATCCGGACAAGTCGGGACCGGGGCTCATCCGGATAAGGGATTTGGCCGGATACGGGAGACTCGATGCTTTATACTTTACATGTACATATACATACACATGTACTGATGTAGCCCATTGTAGTACCACATGTAGTAATGTGTATACTGCAACCTTTTCATTGTTACACTCAGTAACAGACCCCAAAAATAGAGGTTTGTGTAACTTGCAAGAATGAAATCATTTTCTTTTATAAATTCTTGGGATGATTTACCTAAATAATTATTAAGAAATGTATCAAGTATATGTAATTCATGTGTGTTTGTTCTCAAGGAGTTGGGAATCCCCCTTTCCTCCCGTAATTATAAAAAAATCACGGCGAGATTGCGTCCGGATAATAGAGAGATCCGGATAAAGGGAGGCCGGATAATAGAGGTTCAACTGTATATGGACAAACTTGGAACTAAAGTCATTCATGTACAAACTCATGGTATTAAATTTGCTTTATCATTTCTGATTCTAGAGTAGAAGATTTTAAATATTCCTTAATGTGGGGGGGGGGGGGGGTGGGCCCCCTAGGGGCCCCCAAGAGGGACATGGTGCCCATTTGAAGGAATTGAGATTATATCCCCCTAGGGATGCTACCTGCTAAGTTTGGTCAAAATTCATCATGAGGTTCTCAACAAGAAGATGAACGTACAATTCAGGTGCCATTAGGACACATTCCCATCCCCTCTCCTGGAATCGGGGGGGGGGGGGGGGGGGCACCCCTGATTCCGCCAATCCCATGTACAAACTTGAAACTACAGTCATCAATGTACTAACTCATAGTATTATCTAAGCCCTGTCACTTCTGGTTCTAGAGAAGATTTTTTAACCCTAATCAGGCTGGGGGGGGGGGCGGAATCCGCCCCCCATCGACGTTTCGCGCAATATCTTCGCAACGCGATAAGCTCCCGCCGCGATGTTTCATGACTTCTTTCTTTCAAGTATCGCGCAACTTTTGAGACCCAAATTGTTGCGCCCGCGCGTACCGTTTTGACGCGACGCCCGTTCGAAAAAAATTTGTCAACCCCAAAATTGCTCCAAAACGTGATTTTGTGTACAAATCCAATGCAAATTGTGTTTTTTCAATTAATTCACATAAAAATTCATATCTTCACTTAGAATGGCCGAAATTAATTTATTTTAGCATAATAATGCTTTGAAAAATGTCTGTGACAAATTTTGGCCAAAAAAAAAACAAAAACAAAAGGTTAAAAAACAATGAAATACATAAGAAATTAATTTCGATACAGATTTTTTTTTATCCTATGTCTCAGAAGAATGATACAAGAAACATTTTTTAAAAGAAATTAGCTTAAATGGAGCATAAATAAGTGATTTAGAGCCCAAAACTGATTTTATGCATAAATTACAATAATTAATTAATATAAAATATAAGAAAAATTTTTCGGAGAAAGCAACCATACATTTTGATAGAATACGTCGCGGGTGTCGCATGTGCCGATTTTCGGCGCGATCGCGATCACGTTCCATAGGCGAGATCTGAAGGGGGGGCCGAATCCGCCCCCCCCCCCCAGATATAGCATAGTCAAAAAAGCCCAGCCTGATTAGGGTTAAAGATTCCTTAATTTTAGGGGGTTTGGGCCCCCTGGGGGCCCCCAGGTGGGCCATGGTGCCCATTTGAACAAATTCAGATCCTATCCCCCTAGGGATGCTACCTACCAAGTTTGGTGAAAATCAGACATGGGGATCTCAAAGTGAAGATAAAAATGTACAATTTAGGCCCCATTAGGACCCCTCCTCTGGGTCCCAAGGGGGGCACCCCCGATTCCCCCATGAACAAACTTGAAACTACAGTCATTAATGTACTAACTCATAGTATTAACTAAGCCCTATCACTTCTGGTTCTAGAGAAGAAGATTTTTAAAGATTCCTTAATCTTAGGGGGTTTGGGCCCCCCTGGGGCCCCCAGGTGGGCCATGGTGCCCATTTGAACAAATTGAGATCCTATCCCCCTAGGGATGCTACCTGCCAAGTTCGGTGAAAATCGGTCATGGGGTTCTCAAGAAGAAGATAAAAATGTAAAAAGTTTACGCACGACGGACGACGGACGCCGGACAAAGGGCGATCGCAATAGCTCACTTGAGCCTTCGGCTCAGGTGAGCTAAAAAGTCACACCCCTTGATTTCACGCGAGTACTCAAAAAAAGTGAAACTGCTCAACCAAGTCAATATTGGGATTTTCATAGTTTGTGAAAGAGCTACCCTTCTTCTGCATTATTCTTTAGTTTGGGATCATGGTAAAGTGCATTTTCAGCAGTTTTTCTATCCCCTGTTTTTTTTGTAGAGTACTGAGATCAGGGCCCCGTTGCTAGAAACTTTGCGTTTAAACGCAACTTGCAACTGATTGTCACTGGCCGATCAAAATCATTGTTGCATGCATGTCTTCTTAATAGGGCAGACCCTGAGCCAATCAGAATGGTTGTTTCAAAAGTAGCAATTATTTGCAATTGATTGCAACTTTCTTGCAATGGGGCCCAGGTATGTCTTTAGAGGACCCTCTTCATTTCTTGATAACCCTTTGTATACTCTTCACTTCCAAGTCTAGTAACTTTTTTCATAAGGGATAATGCTAATGCTTTGAAAGTTGGCACTAATCATGACCAGAATGTGTTGATAGAGCATGATTAATTTAATTAATTTATCTATTTATTGATCTATTTATTCATTGATCTATTATCTATTTATTCATTTTTGATTTATTTATTCACTTATTTACTTATCTGTTTATTTATTTATTCATTTATCTATTTATTCATTCATTCATTTATTCATTTATTTATTTATTTATTTATTCATTTATTCATAACTTTCATGCAAGCTGGGCTTTAGAGTATCTAACCTTGGTCAGGGCCACGAGGCAGAGGACCCACAAGCAGGTATTTCTTATTTAGCGCTGTGGCTGCAGGAGAAGATGAGGCACCTTTGTTCTTTTCCTGGGGCGCTTTATCACCACCTTCAAAAGAAAGAAAATTCAAGTAACAGCGCTTAGGGAAAATGGACAAAGATGCACTCGTATAAAAAACAAGGTAAATGTAAAAGTTATGATCCGATTACCTGTCCAAATAAGGTGTCCCCTCCCATCCTCCCGCACGGATAACTTATGAAACTTGAAAAAATGAAACCCCAAATTTGAATCATCATTGATTTCCACTTTTACTACATCTCGGGTCGCTTGGCTTCAAATTTTGAGACAGGAAACTTGCAAATTGCAGCCTATTTTCTTTTTTGCTGCATGAAAATTCCACAAATCATCACTGGCATTCAATACACTGTTCAGAATTGCGCACATTTTGCTTCCACTACTCTGGACTCCTTGAGCAATTGTGAAAGTTTCATCAACGCAAATTTTCTCCAAAGTAAAATTCAGCATTTATACCACGAAAATAAATTTCTAAAAAAATTCTAGAGGACTCCTACTCTAACATTAATGAGTAGATCCTGAAAGATCATCTCTCCAAAGTTTGTGTTTTTATCCACCATGTATAACAGTAATTTCACTCTGCTACCTGACCATACAGTGGACCTCCACGTTAAGAAGTCCTTATCAAGACCAGCAAATTCCATATTGCTAAATTAAAATTTTTGTTTATATTAACTGCGTTCTTTGTATTGGGAATGCACAGTATTGTAATAGCTAGTTACAATTGAATACTAAATCTTGATTAGGAAATATTTTTTATTGCTTTTAAACACAGTGCTCTCTGCTTTAATGGGCTATTTTTTACATGATTTCCGCTTTAGTGGACTATTTCTTTACATGATTAAGCCTAAAAGGTCCATGAGGGGAGAGGGAGGGGTGGAATCTGCCCCCCCCCCCCGACATTTCCTGCAATACATTGTATTTGTGCAGCATGAGGCCTTGTCCCGAGTCTTTTTTTAAGTCTCATGCTAACTTTTGAGACCAAATGTGCAACATCCACATGGACCGTTTTTGTAACAAATGTCACCCCAAAATGGGCACAATTTTGTGATTTTGCATACATTTTCTTTGAAAAAATGTGTGCTGTTAGTAAAGTCATAGAAACCTCATAATTTTGACTATTTGTCATTTTGAATGATTATTTCTTTGCTATGTATGGTGAAAAATTGGTCAGTGACAATTTCGAATTGAAAAAAAAAGAAAAAACAAAAGCTCGATAACAGTGAAATAGATAACAAATTCCAAAAAGAATAAAATGTGAATACAAGAATGGCAATAATTTTCTGATTTTTTTTTTCTTTTTGATGTACAGTTATGGAAGATGTTTAAAAAACTTCAAAAACCCTAAATTTGACTATCGAGGATTTTGCTTTGTGTTCAACTTGATTAAACAATATCTTGGATATTCTATTTTCAAAACGAATTAACCTAAATTTAACATTGACACTGACAACAAATCTCAAGTTGCAATCTTGTATATCATAGTGTGGATGTCGAGTGTTCCAAATCTATTTATTTTGTTCATTCCACGTTTCTAACAACTTTACATGATAACAAATCTCTTTGAGGGATAAAACTTTCATGAACTGCCACTGGTATTCAATGTATTGAGCAGACAACTAAGCTTTTTCCATGCTATTAGCTTTCACAAAACCTGGCTCCTTGTGAAATTCACAAAGGTTTCATGCATGCTAAAATTTTTGGTCTTGCAGTATCTGACCTGCGATTGTGGCAGGAGGAAGAGGGCCTTGCGTCGGAAGCCCTTTCTGTTGCTCTGTGGATGGCGTTGTGGATGAGTCATCAGTGGTCTTTTCCTGGGGCGCTCTATCTTCATCTTCAACAAAAGGAAATTCAATATACAGAGCAGAGTACCAGGTAGCATAAAGAAAATGATATGATATGATATCATAACATGAAGTAAAACAGAATACAACATTATATGTGACCATACATCACAAAACGAACAAAAAGTCACACCCCTTGATTTCACGTGAGTACTCAAAAAGGTGAAACTGCTCAACCAAGTCAATATTGGGATTTTCATAGTTTGTGAAAGAGCTACCCTTCTTCTACATTATTCTTTAGTTTGGGATCATGGTAAAGTGCATTTTCAGCAGTTTTTCTACCACCCTTTTTTGTAGAGTACTGAGATCAGGTATGTCTTTAGAGGACCCTCTTCATTTCTTGATAACCCTTTGTATACTCTTCACTTCCAAGTCTAGTAACTTTTTTCATAAGGGATAATGCTAATGCTTTGAAAGTTGGCACTAATCACGACCAGAATGTGCTGATAGAGCATGATTAATTTAATTAATTTATCTATTTATTGATCTATTTATTCATTGATCTATTATCTATTTATTCATTTTTGATTTATTTCTTCACTTATTTACTTATCTGTTTATTTACTTATTCATTTATCTATCTATTTATTCATTCATTCATTTATTCATTTATTTATTTATTTATTTATTTATTTATTCATTCATTTATTCATAACTTTCATGCAAGCTGGGCTTTAGAGTATCTAACCTTGGTCAGGGCCACGAGGCAGAGGACCCACAAGCAGGTATTTCTTATTTTGCGCTGTGGCTGCAGGAGAAGATGAGGCACCTTTGTTCTTCTCCTGGGGCGCTTTCTCACCACCTTCAAAAGAAAGAAAATTCAAGTAAGAGCGCTTAGGGAAAATGGACAAAGATGCACTCGTATAAAAAACAAGGTAAATGTTAAAGTTATGATCCGATTACCTGTCCAAATAAGGTGTCCCCTCATATCCTCCCGCAAGGATAACTTGTGAAACTTGAAAAAATGAAACCCCAAATTTGAATCACTATTGATTTCCACTTTTACTACATCTCGGGTCGCTTGGCTTCAAATTTTCAGGCAGGAAACCTTTGCAAATTGCAGCCTATTTTCTTTTTTGCTGCATGAAAATTCCACAAATCATCACTGGCATTCAATACACTGTTCAGAATTGCGCACATTTTGCTTCCACTACTCTGGACTCCTTGAGCAATTTGTGAAAGTTTCATCAACACAAATTTTCTCCAAAGTAAAATTCAGCATTTATACCACGAAAATAAATTTCTAAACTAGAAATGTCGCTACGGCGACTGGTGTATGCCTCCGCCATAATACATGGTTCTCCTAATAGGTCTATAGTACAATGTCTTGACAATGTGTGATGACAGTTTCACACAATTGGCAAAATATCAAAATGACAGGTTTGCCACAAATGTGCTGAATGTTCACTTTCCTAGAACTAGGTTCAATTGGATGAATGATTAAAACGTCAGAGTGCAGGTATTTGGGGGAACTGATGATTTTCACTTGACTTAATGACCCTTTTACAAGTTTATGCATTGAGTAATTTTCAAGGTATTGAGAAAAAGTATAATTTCAGTATGAAATGGTAAAATAGTATTATCGAAACCTGGCCTTTGACCTTTGACCCCACAGTTCCAAAGAGAATCACTGTTAGGTAGAACATGCATAAATATGTAAGTTTCATGACAATACCTTGAGTTATTTTTGAGATATGGAGGAAAAAGTGCAATTTAGCACTTTCACTTGACCTTTGACCTTTTGACCTTTGACCTTTTGGCAAGAAACTTCCCACAGAATATATATTGGGTTATACATGCATACATCAAGTTTTAAAAAAATCCTTCAGGCATTGCATAAATATAAGGAAAGTAGTTATATTTTGAGGAGTTGACCTTGACCTTTGACCCCTGACCTTTGACCCATGACCCCAAACTTCCCTAGATAATCACTGCCCATCGGTACAAGCATATATACTAAGTTCCATGAAGATACCTTGAACCATTTGCAAGATATGGAGAAAAACATGAAATTTCAATTTTTTTTTTCACAAAATAACCTGTGACCTTTGACCTTTGACCCTGTGACCCTAAAATCCACACAAAGTATCATCCCCCAAGGATATACCCTCATACCAAGTTTGATGCAAAACCACCACACGGTTCTTGAGATATCGACAAAAACAAAACGGGACGGACGGACGTACGGACGTACGGACGTACGGAAGTACGGACGTACGGACGGACGGACGGACGGACGGACGACCCGAAAACATAATGCCTCCGGCCACTTCGTTGGCGGAGGCATAAAAAATTCTAGAGGACTCCTACTCTAACATTAATGAGTAGATCCTGAAAGATCATCTCTCCAAAGTTTGTGTTTTTATCCACCGTGTATAACAGTAATTTCACTCTGCTACCTGACCATACAGTGGACCTCCACGTTAAGAAGTCCTTATCAAGACCAGCAAATTCCATATTGCTAAATTAAAATTTTTGTTTATATTAACTGCGTTCTTTGTATTGGGAATGCACAGTATTGTAATAGCTAGTTACAATTGAATACTAAATCTTGATTAGGAAATATTTTTTATTGCTTTTAAATACAGTGCTTTCTGCTTTAATGGGCTATTTTTTACATGATTTCCGCTTTAGTGGACTATTTCTTTACATGATTAAGCCTAAAAGGTCCATGAGGGGAGAGGGAGGGGTGGAATCTGCCCCCCCCCCTTGACATTTCCTGCAATACATTGTATTTGTGCAGCATGAGGCCTTGTCCCGAGTCTTCTAGATCTCCTTTTTTTAAGTCTCACGCTAACTTTTGAGACCAAATGTGCAACATCCGCATGGACCGTTTTTTTTTGTAACAAATGTCACCCCAAAATGGGCACAATTTTGTGATTTTGCATACATTTTCTTTGAAAAAATGTGTGCTGTTAGTAAAGTCATAGAAACCTCATAATTTTGACTATTTGTCATTTTGAATGATTATTTCTTTGCTATGTATGGTGAAAAATTGGTCAGTGACAATTTCGAATTGAAAAAAAGGAAAAAACAAAAGCTCGATAACAGTGAAATAGATAACAAATTCCAACTAGAAATGTCGCTTTGGGGACTGGTATGCCTCCGCCATAATGCATGATTTTCCCAATAGGTCTAGATAGTACATGTGGACAATATGTGATTACATTTTCACAAAATTGGCAAAATATTGAAATGACAAGTTTGTCACATTTGTGTTGAATGTTCACCTTCCTTGACCTAGGTTTAATTGGATGAATAGGAGAGCATGTATCTAGGGATTGAAGGACTTTAACTCGACTTTGACCCATTCATACATTTAGGCATTGAGTAATTTTCAAGGTACAGGTGTGGAGAAAAAGTGCAATTTCTGAATTGAATAGTAAATTGTTACCATTTTCATCTGGCCCTTGACCCTAAATTTAAGATAATCACTTTCAGGTAGAACATGCATAATATGTAAGATAACTTGAGCCACTTCTGAGATATGGAAGAAAAAGTTAGTTCAGCACTTTCACTTGATCTTTGACCTTTTGACCTTTGAGGCAAAAAAAGAAGAAAAAAAAAACTTTCCAGAGAATTTCTATTAGGTTACACATGTATGCATACACCAAGTGTAAAAAAAAATAACCCTGCTGGCATTGCATGATAGGAGGGAAATAGTAAAATTTTGAAGGGTTGCACTTGACCTTTGACCCCATGAACCCTACATTCTCTAGATAATCACTTCCAGTCAGTATATGTATATACTATGTTCCATGAAGATACCTTGAACAATTTTCCAAGGTATGGAGAAAAAAAAAAGAAGTTTTAATATTTTTACTTGACCTTTTGACCTTTGACCTCATGACCCAAACTTTCACCAGAGAATCTTAATTGGGTAATACATGAATACACTAAGTTTCAAGAAAATATCTTCAGGGATTCAATAGATATGGTGGAAATAGTGAAATTTTATGTATTTGACCTTGACCTTTTGACCTTTGACCTTGCGCATGTGCACCCAAAAGTTGATAGGCACAACTTTGCCCCCTAATACACATACATGCCAAGTTTCATTAGGATACCTCAACAGGTTTTGATAGTTACCTTGTCCACAAAATTCATTACGGACGGACGGACGGAGGGACGGATGGAAGGATGGACGGACGGACGGACAACCCGAAAACATAATGCCTCCGGCACCACTTCGTGGCGGAGGCATAAAAAGAATAAAATGTGAATACAAGAATGGCAATAATTTTCTGATTTTTTTTTTTCTTTTTGATGTACAGTTATGGAAGATGTTTAAGAAACTTCAAAAACCCTAAATTTGACTCTCGATGATTTTGCTTTGTGTTCAACTTGATTAAACAATATCTTGGATATTCTATTTTCAAAACGAATTAACCTAAATTTAACATTGACACTGACAACAAATCTCAAGTTGCAATCTTGTATATCACAGTGTGGATGTCGAGTGTTCCAAATCTATTTATTTTGTTCATTCCACGTTTCTAACAACTTTACATGATAACAAATCTCTTTGAGGGATAAAACTTTCATGAACTGCCACTGGTATTCAATGTATTGAGCAGACAACTAAGCTTTTTCCATGCTATTAGCTTTCACAAAACCTGGCTCCTTGTGAAATTCACAAAGGTTTCATGCATGCTAAAATTTTTGGTCTTGCAGTATCTGACCTGCGACTGTGGCAGGAGGAAGAGGGCCTTGCGTTGGAAGCCCTTTCTGTTGCTCTGTGGATGGCGTTGTGGATGAGTCATCAGTGGTCTTTTCCTGGGGCGCTCTATCTTCATCTTAAACAAAAGGAAATTCAATATACAGAGCAGAGTACCACGTAGCATAAAGAAAATGATATGATATGATATCATAAAATGAAGTAAAACAGAATACAACATTATATGTGACCATACATCACAAAACGAACAAAAAGTCACACCCCTTGATTTCACGTGAGTACTCAAAAAGGTGAAACTGCTCAACCAAGTCAATATTGGGATTTTCATAGTTTGTGAAAGAGCTACCCTTCTTCTACATTATTCTTTAGTTTGGGATCATGGTAAAGTGCATTTTCAGCAGTTTTTCTACCCCCCTTCTTTGTCGAGTAGTGAGATCAGGTACAACGTATATCTTTCCAGAGGACCCTCTTCATTTCTTGATAACCCTTTGCACACTCTTCACTTCCAAGTATAGTAACTTTTTTTCATAGGGATAATGCTAATGCTTTAAAAGTTGGCACTAATCACGACCAGAATGTGTTGATAGAGCATGATTAATTTTAGCTTGATCTGATCATCTCTTCATTGTTGTAGCTCCAGTGGTATACATCCTGTTTTTTTGTCCCATTCATCGCACAGCCAGCACAGTTTGGTGGCATTAAGCGCTTGAATAAACCCTGTAACTTCAGAGCCTCTTTTCCCGGTTCACACTTTTCCAGAGTGTGTGCTTTTTCCCCAATATTTAGATGGGTTTCAAATAGGAGAATCCATTTAAATTGAGCTATACATCATTTTAAAGCTTA
The DNA here is from genome assembly GCF_964275005.1 of Diadema setosum. Taxonomy (NCBI): domain Eukaryota; kingdom Metazoa; phylum Echinodermata; class Echinoidea; order Diadematoida; family Diadematidae; genus Diadema; species Diadema setosum. The sequence continues at coordinate 27,434,162 of NC_092696.1, forward strand.
TAGTCTGCTATTTCAGAGTCTGCCCTTAACTAAAAATCCATATCTGGCAACTTTTTGTCGGTTTTGTGGTGCAGGGTCACATATAATGATAAAATATATTGTTATCTGATATAATATAATATTACATAATATAATTTCATTTAATATACAATAGTACAATATAATATAATATAATTTAATATAATATACTACAATATGATATGATATAAAACAAATATGAAACAAAAAGGTAAAAAAACAAGAGACCCGCGGGTCTAGCGCTCACCTGAGTATCGCAAGTTCACCTTTCACGCAGTCACTAATCTAAATTATTCACAGCTCTACTAAAATTTGACCAGGCTTCTCAAGTAGAAGATGAAAATGTACAATAAGGGCCGAAATTTTTAAAGATTCCTCAATTTGGGGGGATTGGGGGCCCCCTGGGGCCCTCTGGGTGGGGCATGGTGCCCATTTTGATAAATTGAGATCCTGACCCCCTAGGGATGCTACCTGCCAAGTTTGACGAAAATCCATCATGGGTTTTCAGGAAAAAGATGAAAATGTACAATTCAGGCCCCCATTTGGACCTTCCCAAACCCCCCCCCCCCTGCCCCCAAGAGGGGCACCCCTGGATTTGCTATGAACAAACTTGAAACTACAGTCATTAATGTACTCACTCATAGTATTATCTTAGCTCTATAACTTCTGATTCTAGAGAAGATTTTTAAAGATTCCTTCATTTTGGGGGGTTTGGCCCCCCTGGGGCCCCTGGGTGGGGCATGGTGCCCATTTTAACAAATTGAGATCCTAACCCCATAGGGATGCTACCTGCCAAGTTTGGTGAAAATTGGTCATGGGGTTCTCAAGAAGAAGATGAAAATGTATAATTTAGGCCCCATTAGGACCCCTCCCCACCCCCCTCCCCTGGGTCCCAAGGGGGGCACCCCTGATTCTGCCATGAACAAACTTGAAACTGCAGTCATCAATGTACTAACTCATAGTATTAACTTTGCTCTATCACTTCTGGTTCTAGAGAAGAAGATTTTTACAGATTCCTTAATTTTGGGGGGTTTGGGCCCCCCTGGGGCCCCCTGGGTGGGGCATGGTGCCCATTTTAACAAATTGAGTTCCTAACCCCCTAGGGATGCTACCTGCCAAGTTTGATGAAAATCGGTCTTGGGGTTTTCAAGAAGAAGATAAAAATGTAAAAGTTTACGGACGACGGACGACGCACGACGGACGGCGCACGACGGACGCCGGACGAAGGGCGATCGCAATAGCTCACTTGAGCCTTTGGCTCAGGTGAGCTAAAAATCCAACTCCCTCCCGCAAATATAAGATTTTGCCAAAGAAAATAAATCTCAATTTGAATTAATGATTTGCCCTTCAACTCTAATACTTGCAAGCTACAGATGAATACCAGATCTTGATCATTATTATTTGTTATTTCTGTCACCAATTCTGCTTTCCTTCCATTGCTGGTATTATTTCTTTTTATTTATTTTTTTTTCAAATGTCTATCATTACAGCTTCTATAACTTTAAGTGATAACAATCACTTTGAGGTAGGAAACTTCCACATTGCCACTGGCTTTTATTGTACTGAGTAGCCAAGAGCATTTGCATGCTATTTACTTTAGTGAATCTTGGTTCTTTGCAAAATTGGCAGAAATTTCACAAATGCTAAAACGTCTTGTTTGGCAGTTATCTAACCTGAAACTTGATGATAAGGACCCAAAATCAGATATCGGTTCTTTTCCTTTGCAGATGAAGTAGAGGATGAGTTACCCTTCGTTGTCTCCTGAGGCGCTTTATCACCATCTTTAATAAATGGAAGAAAATTCAAATTAACCTTTACCCTAAAAAGTCCGGGGAGGGGGGGGGGAACTGAAAGACCCCCTTAACATAAACTGTGATTATTTTGTAACACTTCAAGATTTTGCGCTGCCATTTTACAACTCGTTTTTATCGAGTTTTGCGCAACTTTTGATACCAAATTAACATGGATTTATGTGCGATTAAAGAGTTGCATCACCCTTTCACATGGCACATCATGAAAAATTCAATATTTTGCATTCATTTGTGTGTAAAGACAATGGGGACTGGAGTAAATATTACAGATATTGTTTGAAATTGTTGGAATTTTTTCATGCCTTTTGCGAAACCAGAAATTAGCACGAAATAAAAACATGCAAACACTTTCGCATGCCATACATGAATGTGTCCGTAGTTGATTTCTTGATTCTGCAGAATTCAAAACATTAACGAAACTCACCACATATACCTCGTCAAGCGTTAAAAATTACTCGTGCCAAAAATCCACTTCAATGACAGTAACAGATCAAAGCCCAGTCCCGAGTATACTCAGGAAAGTGTGTCTGGGAAATGCTGCCCATTCTCAACAGGTTAACACAAATATTGTTCGAAGGCTTTCTATGGGAAACCTGAAATAGATTGTATATCTGGAAAATGCCTATTCGTTTTCAATACCCGAAATACGTATCTGATTGTCCACTAAATTTAACATGCATTGGAACTGCCGTTCAATTTGTCAGTCAATTATAAGGCGGGGAACCCGATTCAATAAAGGGTACCTGATGAATAAGAGAGTACTGTACTGCTTTAATTTTGTTGCAGTTGTTATTACTTTTTTTTTTTATTCTATTCAATGCAGGCATTAACACCAACTCTGAAAAATAGCAATCTTTTTCGAGGCATGAAACTTAAGCAAGTTGCCAGTGGCATTTAATGCATTGAGTAGAGAAGAGCCTATATGCATGCTTTATACTATCGCAAGTCTTAGCTCCTTGCAAAATTTGCAAAAGTGTCAGGCATGCTAAAATTTCCAGTTATAGAATACTGTATACATGTACATGTACGTCAAATATTTCACAAGGTTTTCACTTTCGGGAATTTGGCAAGTCAGGTGCAATTCGCGGAATTTAAGACACGTGAAAATATTGAATCTGATCCCGATGTGAATGTGATGTACGTCTATACAGTTCTCCGTTCAGAACAAGACTCCACAATTGCAAATCTAACCACTTGCGAAATCGTTGGGAATTCCCCATTCGCAAAAATTTAGACTCTCGAAATATATGATGTTTACAGTATCTCACCTGAGACTGGAGCATGAAGAACAGGACCTTGAATCTGACTCTTCTTCTTCTGGCCCTTTGTGCTTGAGTGGCCTTCGACACTTCTCTGGGGCGGTGTAGCTTTATCATACACAGAAAAAAAATTAAATGTACATTTCAATATTCTGAACAAAGTGTGAAAGTGCACTTTTTACTCGTTGCCATATCACTTTTTGGCCATTATTTTTGTACATTCTGGTAACATAATTTATTTTGTTTTTGCATATGGTAATCTCCTGCTATTTTTACTTTTAATTTGTTAATTTTTGTATCTTTTTTACTTAAATGTAGATATCACATCTTGCTTGTTTCTATGTGTTCGTTTGCTTTCTTTTTTGTTGCTGTTGTATTATGTGATTTTTACTCGCAATATGTACTATTTGTAACAGGGCTCACTTGAAAAGCAGGCCCTTGGGCCCTGAACGTGACTACCCTGTTCTTTTTTTTTAATAAAACTGAATAAATAAATAAATAAAAATGTAGTACCAGGTTAAAGTGTGGTAGTACAGAAATAACAATAACATTGCAAATGAGATGGACAAAAAAGGAACAAGACCCTCTGCCTAAATAAGGTTTTTTCCCCTCCCCCTCCCTCAAATATACAACTTATGAATTCTTTATAAAAAAATAACACCAAAAATGTGAATATTGATGATAGCAATGATATTAGTATAATAATGATAATAATAATAATAATAATAATAATGATAATAATGAAAATAATTACAATCATCATTATTATCAATATTATCATTATCATTATTATTACTATCATCATCATTATTATTATTATTATTATTATTATTATTTATCATTTGAAATTGTACTGCTCAGAAACTGATTCCATTTAATACATACATTACATATATACGCTCAAGGTGCAAACATGTGTGCAAGATGCAAATTACATTCAGGTAGCAGGTGTACATATTTAGGGAAAGAAAACAAGGTGAAACAGGGACAATGAAATTGCAGGATCGCAGGATTCTTCACTACCCATTTTATAAAATTGCGCGGCTGACAGTAACAGTGTGTAACGACACTTCTGTCCTGAGGGAGAAAGATTTGCGGTGACACCATGTGTATACAGTATACAAGGAGTCCTTAACCAGATCGTTGTTTGGCAGAAGAGCCTAGAAAGAAGAGAGTTGAAGAGGGAAGCGACATATGGAGGTTGTAAGGAGGGAAAAAAGTGAAGAGTGGGGGACAGTAATGGGCTAGAAGTTGAAGTTACACTAGTGGAGACGGTAGAGAAAGGAACAGAGAGATTGGTAAGGAAGAATAGAGTGAGAATCAAGTAAGATGTTTGGACATCATTAAGAGGAAGATGAAATAGAAGGGAAGAAGAAGAGGGAGAAATTGAATGTTGGAAAATCATGGAGATAGGAGAGAGAAGTGAAGATTCATGAAACCATGAGAACGCAGTCGGCGAACAATGTGGACTATGGAATGCGGAATCAATGAAGAAAGGACAATAATCCCGTGAAGAAAAGGTACGTCGAAGAGAGATGAGACTATGTTGAGAGAAGGAAGAGAGAGTGCAACTTCAACTTCTAGCCCATTACTGTCCCCCACTCTTCACTTTTTTTCCATCCTTACAACCCATATGTCGCTTCCCTCTTCATTTCTCCTCTTTCTAGGCTCTTCTGCCAAACAATGATTCGGTTTACAATAAGGACTACATACACAAGGTGTCACCACAAATCTTTCTCCCTCATTTACTTCGTCATGCAAACCTTCAAACAACAAATAACTTCTGTCCTATCTGCATGTGTTGTGATGATCAACCAATCGGATAGCTACATCATGGTGAACTTAGGAAATGAAAATTTTACAGGGACTACGGGGCTGGGGTGTATTACAACAGAAAGTGCTTGCATGTACCCCTAGAATGTTTCTCACATTTCAAACATGGTATCTAACCTTTATTTGGATCACAAGGACGAAGAACTGGTACTAACACCCACTGCCAATTCTTTGGAGGTGGCCCGACCATTGAGACGTCTTTGCTATAGTGTAGCTCACGTAGCTTAATAGCACTCTCAGCTGGTGGAGTGTCACCTTTAGTCCTTTCCTCGCGCACGTCAGTGTTTGCTGGTGGAGTAGCCGATGTGTCGTCTTCAATAATTTCCTCTACGTCATCTTCAATCATTTCCTCTACGTCGTCTTCAATTATTTCCTCAGGCACGTCAGTCTCTGGCTCCGCTAGAGGAGTAGCCAATGTCAATGTGTCATTGTCTGTCTTTTCCTCGGAGACATCAGCACCATCTTAAAATGGAAGAAAATTGAGAAGATAAGTTTTATTCTAGATACAGCTAAGGGGAAATACATACATTACATGTACATGTTGAAGGTGTCCTTACAAGATGAATGCATGAAAGCTAATTGTACACACGAATTACTACAGAATCAGACACTCCCGACCCCAAGCCCCTTCTGATCTGGAGATTCTCCCATCTGAATCCACCCTAGCAAACTGGAGACTCCTGGTTAGTAGTGGTGCAACTTGCTGTGCGCCAAGTCCCTTAATGGGTCAATAGGGTTCTACCACTTCTGCTTTCTTATATTTAAAAAGTCTCATGCTACATACGTATGTCAACCTTTTTCTTTTCTTTTTTTTTAGACATACAGTCTAACATGACCATACTCTACAAGGCAGTCAGTAATAATTCAATAATTTAAATCAAATATTTTGGAATAAATAAGACTTCAATGGATAACAGTAAACTCTTTACACTTGTATGTGCCACGTTCGCACGTCCCACTCAGTCGACAATGACAGCATACCAACTTTGCATATAATTCCGCTCAAACGCACTAATCCGTTTAAACCAACTGAGAAATCGCCTAATCCCACTGTAGGACTACAGACCCAGTGAAATCTTTTCTCGCGCTTTTGTTCCTTTATAGTACATACAGCTTGCAGTCTACAGCGTACAGGTATGTAGGCCTAGTGTCTAGTGATTGATTCTCCATTTACAAAGCACTGAAGCAGTGTTCCCAACTAAATCTGCATGTAAATTCTAAGTTTCTCTCACGGTTTCACGTGTAAAGGTTGTGCCTATTCACTCAGTAATGTAGCAACTGTTCATTAAAAAAATAAATATATACGTAGAAATAGATTTGTATCAAAGCAAAGCTTGACATTCCTCTTCAACTTTGCTCACTGGTACCGTAATCACACTCAGTTAACAGTTAGAGTAGAACTAACTGCGACCAGCCCCAACATGCAGCGTTGGGTCTTGCAGCGCGGTCTCCGGGGCTAGAGTAGAACCTAGCCATATAAAGAACTAGTAGAAGCAAAGTAGATTGGAAAAACAGAATTCTTTCTCAAAGCATGACTAGATTCTACATGACGTTAACGTTAGCACGGTTCCTTGGTATGTGTCTCAGAATAATGTGGCACACAGCCTCACGGGGCCAGGGGGTTTCCACCATGGCAAATAAAGCTAAGGTTAGTAAAGAGTTATGCCATTTCAGATTTACAAAGGCTAGAGTCTAACATAGTATTTTCATTCATGCATCAACTGGACTCTGGAGATCTCCCATTGAAAGCCGGACTCGCTCGGGAGAGTTGGAGCTCGGGCTCTACGAAGTCGGAGTCTCTCTGCAGGGCCAGGTACAGGGGTAGGGCCCAGCCTAGACAGAAAGATCCGTCTGTCCGGAGGACTCTTTTATATTTTGCCATTAACGCTGTCCTGGGATCCGTGAAGGCTGAAGCCAGACGCAGTCTCCGCAGAACATTCCCCGACAGACAGGTACAGACCGATCTTTCGGTCAAGGCCCAGCCAGCCAGGCCACCAGGGCGGGCGCAAGGCCTTACTTTACTTTTAGCTTAAAAATAAAAAAAAAAAAAGCTACAAGATGTTCGTTTCTAACATTAGTTGGCATATGCCCATTAGTTTGTCTAACAACTGTTAGTGTAATAGGCTCTAGCTAACTGCAGCAGCGACCCCATATGGACAAATACGTACCGTAGCGTAAAGTATGTTACTATTTACAGCACCCCGCAACCATGGCAACAGGGTTACCATCAGTGTCATGACCATGTTTATTACTTAGAAGCAACGCGTAAGGACCCTACTAATTTACACACACCAAAAAAAAGGTAAATTAATACAAGTAGGGTAACATCCCCAGTATTCGGTCACCTAAGCTTTTTTGCAATATTTTTCAAACTAAAATAATACATACATACATCATATCTACAGCAATGTATGTGAAATATATCAAATTTCTTTAATCTCAATTTTTATTTTGTTAAATATCACACAGAATTTCACAAAATCGCAAAATATATCACCTTGAAAATTCCCCAGTATACGGTCACCGGCTCCAGTATTCGGTCACGCGATATGCGCGTTCAAAGTCAATGTGTGTTCAAGGCAGCTGAAAAACGCGCGCGCGCGCTACCTTGTTGGCGCAAAATTGCATCGGGGATGTTGCGGCGCCTGTTGGTGACCGAATACTGGGGACTCGGCACTTGCATTCAATCCTTGTGCATTGAGACACTGTATCGGCACGTACGGAAATTTTGTTTTTCTTTTGCGTTTTTGAGGATACCATCACACTCCAAGCTTGCGATATAGATCTAAGAGTTACTCAAAAGCAAAAAATCCCGCAAGAGAACGGAATATTTCTCGATTTTTAGCGCTTTTTCGGCGACCCGTACTCTTAAGACTGGGCCTATCCGCGCGCGCTTTTGGAAAGTAGCGCCGATTCTGCACTTTTGACGGTAAAATTTGGGATTTTGGATGGATTTTTAGAGGGGGCTAAGGGAGTTTCCTGTTGTGAATGAGTGTGCATGTATGTGAATCAATGTGATATGTGTGTGTCTGTACAGTTGAACTTACTGGCTGGTGACTAGTAGTAATAATTGACCGAATACCGGGGGCTGACCGAATACTGGTGCCCTTACCCTAGATCCTAGCCTGACCAGACCGCTGTGCACAGCACAGCAGTCTGACATGTACTAGTGTTTAAACGTACGTAAACGACTGTCGCTTTTGACGGCAAGACCACAAAAATGTCTTTTATTTTGTTTGATTTTAACAGGAAATACCACCCACCTATATCGTATGTTGCTGATGGTTGAGTTAATTTGGTGTTTTGTTGGTATCCAAACCTTATTGTTGAATTTTTCGGAGTAGATTGTGCGATGATTCACAAAATAAACGAACAGCCACGAACCCTCAACCCCAGATACCGTGTTAGCATTTTACGTACGCCCATGCGTTTCGTGTGTTACGTAAAGCTTGTCGTCTTCTACCATGTATTTCCGCGCGTGCTGCTCTCATGATATGACGTCACTCCGACTACCTCCGACTATCCTACCTACGTTGTAGCATAGGAGAGTGATTGCCATTCAATAACACGCAGAAGATGAGGAGTGAAGCAATACGGACGCTCACAGACCTGATTTTAAGGACGGATTTTGGTAGGTTTTTTACGTAATTAAAAAAAAATACGCATACCGATTATTGGATGATTATCATAGATTATGGGGATTCCTTATATTTTAGTTTTCCACGATTAAAAAAGATATTCATGAAGGAGTCGCACAACCACCACTGAAAAATGACAACGTCTGCGAAGGAGTAGATGTGCAGTGTAGTTTCCTAACATGTTAGATCCTAAACACGTTTTCTAGACTTTTTGAGGCAACATGCATGATGAAGAACCTCACCATTTGCCGGATTTGGCTTTGCCCCTTTCAGAATCCTCATTAAACTCCTGCCATAATGAGTGATGGACATCGCAGGGCGTGTGTTGGACACCAGAAATTTGTAGCATGTTCTGCATATGAAGGAGGAAGGTTTATAAAGTGCCGGCTTTCCAAACAGAGTTGTCCAGGTGTTTTCCGATGTAATTCTTGTCACTCGAAACCTGTTCCACCCCTTGTATTTTCGTGTGAACGGTTGACGGCAGTTTACACAGAAAGGTAAAGGATCCCCACACACATACGGGCTAGACCTCCTCCCCATATTCGGATTCATAATCACAGTAAATGAAAGCTCTTCGTCAACTTCGAATTTGATAAATTTAGTTCTACTAGACAAAAAGCTTTGAGCTGACGCACGTTGGTCGTTGCATCGTACAGCAGATGGCAATTCAGCAGACAGCATCTAGCATGCATATGTAAACATGATCAGAACACGCACAAATACACGTCGATTGTAATGTGAGGCGTTGCTAGTGCAGTGCATGCCCGGCCGGCGTCTGGCTGGTCAGGCTCCCCACGTCCGTCCGTTCCTAGTCTGGGCTCCGTATGTCATCCAAGCACAGGCGTCCGGATATCATCGTCGGAGAAAGGGCTCGACAGATGTGCACAATCATCGATGTCGCGGTACCGGGAGACAGCAGAGTGGCCGAGAAGGAGTTCTAAGGAAAAGATAGAGAAGTACCAAGACCTTGCCAGAGAGCTTCGCCTGTTTACGGTGTAACCCGGGGTGGTATTCTGTAAGGACCCTAGGACAACTCTCTCTCCTAAATACGCGATTGGTATTCTGTAACACCGCGCGTAGGAGGAGAGAGAAATAGACGGGCGCCAGACAACTCACCCTCGAGACAAGTCACCCCGAAGACAGCTCGCGTTTTTCGAGGGCGAGTTGTCTTGGGTCCGAGGGCGATTTGTCTTAAGTGGCGAAGGAATATACCCCGAATGATTGATTTAATCTCAGACAAAATAAAAGCTGCTTCAAAATAATTTTGCATTTATCTGCCTAAATTGAATTTCAGAATGCACACAGTTTCTATTGCTGGCGTCGCGCGCCAGCAACTCCGGGGGTAAACCTCTGGCCTCCCGCTGGCTTTCCACTGCCGGCGGGGTTTCATGTGTTCATGTAGAGGGCCATTCATTTAAGAGATCAATCGAAATTAGGGCTATGTTCACCCACTCGGAGTCAAGTTCATCATCAAAACTATTATACCAAATTCAACTTCAAATCATGAAGACGGCGACACATTGAAGGGTGTGTACCAAAGAGATTATACCTATTGACCGATTCGGGTTCGTTGAGGGCAGCAGACATTTTACGGCACAGGGCGCAGCCATAGTGGGTGTATCAGCCGACCCCCCCCCCCCCCCCCCTGCTCTCCCCCACCCCGGGGCAACATGTTTACACGCACTTGTAACAAAGGTTCGCGCACTAAGCAAGCATTCGCGCACTCAGTACGAGACGCCTATTGGCTAAAGCAGTTTTTTCATTCTGCGCGCGTGCTAATGTAGGGAGAGGGGTGGGGGAGTGCGGAGGGGGGGTCGGCTGATACACCCACTATGGCTGCGCCCATGCCAAAAATACACATAGCGCGTCACAGAATCGGTCAATAGAGTAAGTAGTCGCCATACGCGTGCGTACAAATAGTGCGTCCAAAATTGAAGAGGGAGCGCACACTCAGCTCCTGGCACTGGATCGAAGTCTACGTTCAAGTCATATCTTCTCATATCATATCTGGAGTGATATGTTATTCTTCATTACACATTTTCATTTTCAGAATCGCAATGTGGTTAATTGTTTAAATATTAGTTTCTGCGATGATACCATATCATTTGAACCATTTAGTAGAGTCCAGACCTTTTTGTTGTTCGCAAAATTAACAGTGGGAACTTGGGTGTAGACTAGACAGTTCATAGTTGAGCACTATGACGTTTGTTTCGCGTACATTCCCACTCACGCCATAAAATCAAACAACATCAGCACCATTATGACGCTTAAACATGACCATTGTGACATCACAATAAAACAACGCAAGGTCACTGTGCCGAATATTCAAGTCGAGCGCATTTAACAGTGCGCTGCCATCTACTGTACAGGATCCGTGCAATGGCGGCTCCCACAACGCAAAATGGCAGCTCCCTCGCGCGGCTGCCTCTCTACTGGACTACGCCCTCTTGTGGTATAATCTCTTTGGTGTGTACAGTTCTGGTCGAGGTGAGAATTTAGCTTTTAACGTTTTGCGAGATATTCAGAAACCACTGTATGAGATGTCAAAGATCATGCAATTCTAAGGGGTATCAAAAGTTTATTTGATGATAATCGGTTTTGAAATGGCTGAGATATCCAAAAACAAGGTGAAACAAAGAGATCCTAATAAAGTTGTGGCATGTCGCCTTTTATTATTGGCACTTTTTTTGATATCTCAGCCATTTGAAAACCAATTTTCATCAAATAAACGTTGAATCCTTCTTAAAATTACATGCTCCTTCATATTTCAAAAGAGGCTTTTCATTATCTCACTTAGGAATGGTCAAAACATGAATCCCTACCTCAACCAGTACTGTACAGTCCCTTTAAACCCGACCGGCAGTGGAAAGCCAACGGGAGGCCAGAGAAGTTTACCCTGGAGTCGCGGGCGCGCGACGCTCAGCTCTGGCATAACGGGAGCACAATGCAGCCCACAATACACGCCGCGCCAGCGGGAGAAAAAGAGGCGAGGGCGAGATCGTATTTTCTTCTTCTTTTGCTGAATAAACGAAGACAGTGAAATATTAATCGAATTAAACTATCTAGCATCATTAATCAATAATACCGTACAAACCTGAATCATAAATGAAGTCTAAGAGGTGCATTCAAAGCATGGGCGTAAATCCCGGGGGGGGGGGGGGGATGGGGGATATATCCCCCCTGAAATGGAGGAGGGGGGGGGGATGGCCTGTACAATCATCCCCCCCCCTGAATTTTTAGGAAAAAAATGGAGGAAGCAGAAATGTGATATGTATAAATTTTGGCATATTGCATGACGTTTGTACGCCGGCCTTAGACAGGTAACAGAGCTGAACAATTATATGCTATCTTGTAGGTAAATGTATACACAATTTTCTCAGGCGCTCGCTCGCTTCGCTCGCTCGCGAAGAAAGTAACATTGACATACACTGCGAGGTATGGCTCAGACGTTGACAACGTCAAATAGTATAGGCCTACATGTAAACATGACGCGAGTAACTGGGGACCATCTGCAAAATATGTAAGAAAACAAACAAACAAACAATAACAAAAAATATATCGCCATAATTGAACCCCCTCCATTTCCTGAATCATTATTAAATCTCGAACTTTCTTAATGGAAAATATTGTCCAAATATCGCCAGAATTATGCACCAGATCGTTGTATTGCAATCATAAACATGCAAATGCTCTGCTATACTGGATCCCTTTCGATAAACTTTGTACACTTTTGATATTGACGTATATTTCCCTAATTTATCAAAGAGTGTGGAGCAGATCTTTCACTTAAATGAAGAGGCGTCGATGGGGGGGGGGGTGGTTCCCCCATAAAAGTGGGACAAACAAAAGCGAAAAATATAACTACAAACGGCAGTTTTGGGACTGTAAAATGTCAAAATTTTGAAGTTCTCTCGCTTCGCTCGCTCGCATTACTAATCATTATTCCATTCTCCTTGTGTTGCTGCCAGTATAATTGCCAGCAGTTTTCGCCCGGTGCGCCCCCCCCCCCCCTTAATTTCCAAAGCGAAAAATATAACTACAAGCGGCTGTTTTGGGACTGCAAAATGTCAAAATTTTGAAGCTCGATCGCTTCGCTCGCGCGCTCGCATTTAACCATTATGCCATCCTCCTGATGCTGTTGCCAGTAATTGCCAGTAGTTTTCGCCCGGTGCGCCCCCTTAACTTCCAAAGCGAAAAAATACAACCACAAACGACAGTTTTTTAGACTGTAAAATGTCAAAATTTTCAAGCTTACTCGCTTCGCTCCCTCGCATTTAATCATTATGCCATTCTCATGATGTTGCTGCCAGTAATTGCCAGCAGTTTATGCCTGGTGCGCCCCCCTTAATTTCCAAAGCAAAAAAAAATACAGCCACAAAGGACAGTTTTTTAGACTGTAAAATATCAAAATTTTCAAGCTCACTCGCTTAGCTCGCTCGCATTTAAATCGTTATGCCATTTTCCTGATGTTGCTGCCAGTAATTGCCAGGAGTTGCGCCCGGTGTGCCCCCCCCCCCCCCCGTAATTTCCAAAGCGAAAAAATGCAGCCACAAACGGCAGTCTTTGGACTGTAAAATGTCAAAAATTTTCAAGCTCGCTCGCTCCGCTCGCTCGCATTTAACCACTATGTCATTCTCCTGATGTTGCTGCCAGTGATTGACAGCAGTTGCGCCCGGTGCGGCCCCCCTTAATTTCCAAAGCGAAAAATATAGCTACAAACGGCAGTTTTTAGACTGTAAAATGTCAAAAATTTCAAGCTCGCTCGCTCCGCTCGCTCGCATTTAATTGCTATGCCATTCTCCTGATGTTGCTGCCAGTGATTGACAGCAGTTGCGCCCGGTGCGGCCCTCCTTAGTTTCCAAAGCGAAAAATATAGCTACAAACGGCAGTTTTGGGACTGTAAAATGTCTAAATTATTCATGCAAAAAGATTTCATCGTGGGAGGGGGAAACCTCCCTACCATACCCCCCCCCCCTCGCTTGCTTCGCTCCCTCCGTGGCACATAACCGCTCCTCTATTATAATTAAGATCAAATCCTGTCTACGCCGGTGATAGGCCCCATTATTTAGGAGGCCTTCACAGTGATGTCGCACAGGCGGAGCATGCAAGAGCTGAAATACCACGATTTAGTCATTCAATAATATATTGTGAATATTTCATTTTCTTATTGTTTCTTAAAGAAAAGAAAACAAAATTTCACCAAAAGTGTGCACCAGATCGCTGAATTTCAGGTCTGAAAATGCAAAATCTTCCTCGTGTGGGAGAGGGATACACACCCTCCCCCCGTTCGGTCGTTCCGCTCCCTCTCACAGATATTTCAAAAACAAAAAGAAAAATGTTTTCATATACTTTTAAGGTCTCATTTTCCGCCGAAAGTCATCTGACAAGCAAAAAAAAAGCAACAAGAACAAAACGTCTTCATATTTTTGCTGCCACTTTCCTCGCACTATAACTTATTCCATGCAAAAGAATGGGACATCCGATCCCTGTAAAGTGTGTGTGTGTGGGGGGGGGGGGGGTTCACTGAAGCTTCCCTTCCCCCCCCCCCCCCCTCAAGGCTGCGCCGGTCCGGTTATGGGCTTGTAATCGTGGTGATGGTGACCACCCCCCCCCCCCCCCACTCCTCAGTACGGATTTACGCCATTGATTCAAAGTCAAAAAATTTACTGCAGTTTGTCGAGAAGAATCAGGGGGCGAGCTCACATCGGGCATGGACGATTCGGCAATTCTATAGCGATCTCAAGCCAGGGCTGGGAAAATGCGATAACAAAATGCCATAGTTTTCATTTTAAAAATGATTTTAATCAGAAAAAATAGAAACTGTGTGCATTCAGATAAATGCAAAGTCATTTGCAATCATATTTTGTCTGAAATTAAATCAAACATTCGGGGTATACTAGTATTTATTCCTTCGCCACTTGAGACAACTCGCCCTCGGACCCAAGACAACTCGCCCTCGGAAATCGAGGGCGAGCTGTCTCCGGGGCGACCTGTCTCGAGGGCGAGTTGTCCTGGGGTGGTATTCTGTAAGGATATCCAAGCGCCAGAGAAAGATTGCCTAGAGGCTATCCTTATTTTTGCTCCTAAACTTGATCCTACTTGTGCTTACAGAATACCACTTATCTTAAGATCTCATTAACATCTACTTACATCTAATTTACATATCAAGTTACGCCCCTATCCTAAACTGGGAGAGAAATAAGGATCGCTGACGTCACTATCGTTGGACAAGTACAAGTAGGATCAAGCACAAGTAGGATCAAGTTTATTTAGGAGCAAAAATAAGGATAGCCTCTAGGCAATCTTTCTCTGGCGCTTTATGCCGGGCTATTGCGTATATAGGCCTACTGACGAGCCCTTATCATTCTCAGCCGACGTATTGTTTCTTATTTTGTATGTTCATGAACAAGAAAATAAATACATGAATCGTATAACAGAGTTATCTGTTCCTCTCATACTGAGGATTCTAAAACTGCAGTCCATAATGTTCGAAACAATTGTATTCTTTATCTAGCTGGTATGTGTTTATTTGTTTGTTGTTCGCCATTTTCAATTCAATTTACACTTCATTTTATTCGGCACAAGATAAATAAAAAGTACATTATGTACACAATAACAACAAAAGCTATTTTATTGATATTGTAATAATGATAATAGTAATTATCATTATCATTATTAATATTATCATTGTTATTATCATTATTATTATCATTATTATTATTATCATTATCATTATTATTATTATTATTGTCATTATTGTTGTTATCACTATTATTATGCTCAACGTCTGCCCGAACGTCATGCGGACGCAGTGCAAGCAGCCTACCTCCGCCGCCCACATTACGTGACCCTCGAAGTCGTTGCTGTGAAGATCTAGTAACCAAAGGAAAAGAAACGTACGCAGTGCGCTTCTAGGTCGCGTGAAGAATAAAAGTACTAGTAACGTAACGATCCATACGCACACATTACGTACAAGACGTACGTAGTGTGTGACGCAAGCCGGTGACCTAACAGTCCATTCGTGCATGGGTTAACATTTTTTTTTTTTTTTTCAAAATGTAGTGAACTTACGTGTTTATACAAGGATATCATTGAGCAGCTCTATGTTTATATCTTTGTTTAATCTATCAGTAATCTCCTTTATTTATTCTGTTATCATTGCCCAGCATGTAAGTCTATACTACCATAAAGATAGGGGAGAGCTAGCAGGGTGAATTAAGTGGGACAAAAATTGTGATTTGATGAAGTTTCTCGAATAACTTTCTGATATTTAGAATGGGGCACACATGTATCGGACCAAAAGACTTTTGATGCTAGCCACATAACGGGTTGCTACGCTATATTCCTATAAGCGTCGTATTTGTGTTATCATTTTTTTTTTTTTCCTGGGAGAAGTGGAACATTGGTTTGGTTTAAGTGGGACAAACAGTAACTATAAGCAAGACATTATTATTACAAGCATATCGATCATAGAATAATGTGAGTGCATGTGAGTGTGGGTGTGTGCATCTATTGTTGTTGTTGTTATTTTAAAGATCGAAAGAAGAGAGAGAGAGAGAGAAATGGGGCCCTATACAAATAATTTGCCCCAAAATTTGCATCTATTGTTTGCATCTATTGTTTGCATCTATTTGCATCTATTGTTATTATTATTCTTTATATTCTATTGTTATTATTATTCTTTATATTCAATTAAGAAAATCAAGGTAATAACTTTGAATCAAGGGCGAAGTTTGGCATGCAGTGATGATATCCCTGTTTACCCCAACATCCTCCAAAAGTTCAAAATTTGAGCTAATTTCTGCAAAAACTTTAAATGCAAATTAATGGAACTCGTAAGGTCACATTTATTATGGTGGGCTAAGTGCGTGCTAAAGCTTTGATAATCAAAATTGTATTCTTAACTGTATAATTACTAGTAGATTGACAATACATTTTTAGCTCCTCGCACAGAGCTGCGTGAAGCGCACTCTTGAGCAATGTAGATCTTGGGCGCGCATTGCGTAAAATTAGCCAGATGATTGGCTTATAGATACTGCGTCGGGCGTGTCCTGTCTTTCCTCATTAATATTCATTATTCATAAATGACTGTCCTAGGATAGGCTTAGGACAGGCTTACAATGACAATGACAATTGACAATGACAATGACAATTGACAATGACAATTGACAATTTTATTGACAATGACAATTGACAATGACAATTTTATTTATCTCATGTCACCCAATCAGGGTATTGGAGATAACCATGTGAATTATGCATTTGAGATTACATATCGACCAAAAAAAAAACACAAAAAAAACAAACAAACAAACAAAAAAATAATAATAATTATGAAAAAGTACAATGAAGGTACATAAATCTACTGGAGAAAAAAAGAAAGAAAAAAAAAGTTGTATAATGCTATGCAATTAACCAAATAACCAAATAACTAAATCTGTAACATAACTGTACAAGAAAAAATAATAAAACAATGCAAAAACAGGGATGGTCCTGGTTGGCACCAGTAAATGATGATACAATGCGGAAAATTGATATTCGAAAATGACAAATCAGACAGGAAATTAACATTATAGTAACAATGTTTACCATAAGTTTTCTATGAGTTCTTGAAAAAAAAATCATTATTTTATGACAAAATTAGAACGTGTTCTAGGATTGCAGGAGTTAAACATTTGTTCCATTTTCAACGTATTGGGTGAAGTAACAAAATATTTTTTAAGATATAATTGCCTATCGTTGTCGAAAACAGGGCATTCAAATAGATAATGAAATTCGTCACCTAGTGTATTCATATCACAAAGACTACAGATCCTCATGTTCCTGGGAGTATCTGTGTATCTCCCAGAAACAATTGGTAAGTGATGGTTTGAACACCTAAACCTACAAAGAATAATTCTATCTCTCTTCGGGAGTTCAATCAAATAATTCTCAATATCAGAATTTAGTGATTGTTTGAATATACGATAAGTCTTGGTTTGTGAATTATCAAAGATAGTGGACGACAAATTTTGTTTGTGTATATCAACGAGTCGGCGCTCTACCGATGCTTTGATCCATTCACGACTTGTAGCTTCACACGTGTTCCACAGGTTGTTCATGCCTATATTATTAAGCGTCGTGTGTATTTTCATGAGCCATGATGAGCGATAGATACTAAGTATTTCGTTCAAAAAAGTAATTTCAGTATCAAGTAGATTTTACAGCATACCGATTTTGCCTGTCCTTATCCTATTTTCTGTCCTACGCGCGCTCCTAGGATCGAAATAAGGATCGCGCTTACAGCACCCCCGTCTTAAAGTGTAACTCGATGCCTAGGCTTCTGAAAATGTGTCAGAGCGATGCGTATGCAGCGGTCGAGCACACATTTCGTTGTGCCAATCTCCCATGGGAGAGAGGCTCAGTGCCATGGTCCTGTGGTGCAGACTCATTTTCGACCAACAAGGGTGTGTGCCTGCAAACTAGCGGTATCAAAATCATGATAAATAATACATTTGTCATCATCAAGCACGTTCATTTCAGTTCAATTCAATTGAATTCACTTGTTCTTCAACATGATATAAATGGAATCTTTAATACAAACTACTTAAGCAAAGGACCTTATGATACCTTGTCACCAACGAAATAACAAAATTCATGTCAAACTATTACAGATTAATAACACTTAATGAGTAGGAGTTCACTAGAAAGCAATAGCTTGACATGTACAATGTACTCCTCAGAGTATAACCTTTCTAAAGAAATAGATTAGAGGGCAACTGGAGAGAGGAAAAGAAAGGAAACAAACTTTTTTTTTTTTTTTTGCACAAAGAACTAAGGAATGAAAATAGTTACTATACAACGCAGCACACCACATCTCGAGACATACGAGCACGGACAATAATTAGGACAAGATGCCTGTACTTCAGAATATAATAGGAAGGGGGATGCAGACATGAGCTATAGGTTTGATACATTAAAAGAAAAAGAACAAAATGAAGAAAAAAGAGCAAAATCAACGATAAATAGAACAATTACGAGTTTTTTTTTTTTCATCATGCATGTCTTATTTTGTTTGTAAGATTAATTTTTCTTCAGCATTATTTTGCTATAAATTATGAATCAAAATCATTTTCAGCGTTCAGCGAAATCTCAGAAAATATCAGATTACTATGTACCGTTCCATGATTTAAAGGAAAAAAGAATGAATGTGCATCAGGGGCGTCACCAGCTTTTTTTTTTTTCAAGGAGGGTGCGTTTTGACCCTAATGTAACGAGATTTTTTTTTTTTTTTTTTTTGACAGACATTTGGAATATAGGAAGCTCTCAATCCCTAGACTTTTACTGTTTTTTAGGTAAACCTAGCGGGGAAAAGGCACCGGCGTAGCTAGGATTTCATCTTGGGGGGGGGGGTGTTTATGCGAGGGAGCGAGCAAGGGGGGGGGGGGGGAGGGTGTGGAAGTGCCTGTTGTCCCCCCTTCCCATGGTGAGAACTTTTGCATTTTGATGTTGTAAATGGTGCAACAGTTTGATGCAGGCTTTTTGCGTGTTTTTATCGACTTGAAACAGTCCCACTTGTTTAAGGTAGCAGTATAAATCTGATGGAATTTGTTGTTGAACAATGTGCCTATATAAACTATATCATTTCAATAAACTTCTTGTATTGATTCTTACAATGATGTCATGAACGCGACCGAGCCCTAGCAAGCGGAGAGAGCGAGGGGGATTTGATGCATGTTTTGCTTGTTTTATCGACTTGAAACAGTCCCACTTGTTTAAAGTAAAGCAGTATATTTTGATGTAAATTAATATCGAACAATTTGCCTATAAAATAGTATCATCCAAATAAACATCCTGTTTAATATTTACACTGAATATCATGAACGCGGCCAAGCAAGAGCGAGAGGAGTGAGCGAGGGGGAGGATGGGAGGAGTGTCCCCCTCCCACGGTGAGTACTTTTTCCATTTTGATGTTGTAAATGGTGCAATTTGATGCAGGTATTTTGCGTGTTTTATCGACTTGAAACAGTCCCACTTGTTTAAGGTATCAGTACATTTGAAGTAAATTGTTTTTGAACAATTTGCCTATAAATGGTATAATTCAAATAAACTGCTAGTAATAATTCTTACACTGATGTCATGAACGCGACCGAGCCCGAACAAGCGGAACGAGCAAGGGGGGGGGGGGGGGTTGTGGGAGGGGGTTGTCCCCCTAAATGGATATGGAATGACGGTGTGAAACGACAAATTACTGGCAGCAATATCGGGAGAATGGCTTAACGATTACATGCGAGCGAGCGGGGCGAGCGAGCTTTAAAATTTTGACATTTTACAGTCCCCAAATTGCCGTTTTGTAGCCATATTTTTTGCTTATTAAGGGGGGCGCACCGGGCACAACTGCTGGCAATTACTGGCAGCAACATCAGGTGAATGGCATAATGACTAAATGCGAGTAAGCGAAGACAGCGAGCTTGAAAATTTTGACATTTTACAGTAAAAAAACTACCATTTTGAGCTATATTTTCGCTTTGGAAATAAAGGGGGAGGGCGCAACTGCCAGCAATTACTGGCAGCAACATCAGGAGAAAGGCATAACAATTAATGCGAGCGAGCTGAGCTAGCGAGCTTGAATATTTTGACAATTTAAAGTAAAAAAAAACACCTGCCGTTTGTTGCTATATTTTTTCGCTTTCGAATTTAAGGGGGCGCATCGGGCGCAACTCCTAGCAATTACTGGCAGCAATATCAGGAGAGCATAATGATTACATGCGAGCGAGCGGAGCGAGCGAGCTTGAAAATTTTCATTTTACAGTCCAAAAGCTGCCGTTCTTAGCAGTATTTTTTTCGCTTTGGAAATCAAGGGAGTGGGGCGCACCAGGCGGAACTGCTGGCCATTACTGGCAGCAACATCAGGTGAATTGCATAACGATTAAATGCGAGCGAGCGAAGAGAGCGAGCTTGAAAATTTCACATTTTACAGTCCAAAGACTGCCGTTCTTAGCCATATTTTTTCGCTTTGGAAATTTAGGGAGGGGGCGCACCGGGCGGAACTGCTGGCCATTACTGGCAGCAACATCAGGTGAATTGCATAACGATTAAATGCGAGCGAGCTTGAAAATGTTACATTTTACAGTTCAAAAACTGCCGTTCTTAGTCATATTTTTGTTGTTTTTTTTTGGAAAAAAGGGGGGGGGGGGGCCGGGTGGTATCGGCGCGTGTCACCGGGCGCAACTGCTGGCAATTACTGGCAGCAACATCAGGTGAATTGCATAACAATTCAATTCGAGCGAGCTTGAAAATTTTGACATTTTACAGTAGAAAAACTGCCGTTTGTAGCTATATTTTTTCGCTTTGGAAATTAAGGGGGGGGGGCGCACTGGGCGCAACTGCCGTAACATCAGGGGAATAAAAAATTGCACAAAGATTAAATGCGAGCGAGCTTGAAAATTTTGACATTTTACAGTCCCAAAACTGCCGTTTGAAGCTATCTTTTTGCTTTCGAAATTAAGGGGGGCGCACCGGGCGCAACTGCCTGCAATTACTAGCAGCAATATCAGGAGAATTTAAATGCGAGCGAGCGGAGCGAGCGAGCTTGAAAATTGTGACATTTTACAGTCCAAAAACTGCCGTTTGTATCTATGTATATATATATATATATATATATATATATATAACATAGTTATATATATATTTTTTTTTTTTTTTTTTTTTTTTTTTTTTTGCAGTAAGGGGGGGGGGGGGGGCGCACCGGGTGGAGCTGCCGGCAATTACTGGCAGCAACTTCAGGAGAATGGCATTACGACTAAATGCCAGCGAGCGGAGCCAGCGAGCTTGAAAATTTTGACATTTTGCAATCAAAAAAACTGCCGTTTGTAGCTATACTTTTTCGCTTTGGAAATTAAGAGGGGGCGGGGGACGCCCGGTGCGCCCCTCCCCCTGGCCTATAAACTTATCCAAAACCACAGGTGGCGCTCTATATGCAAGACACATTTTCAGAAGCCTAGGCACCGAGTTACACTTTGATCCAATTTAGTGAGCGCGCGCGACCTACATTTGTCATTTGTGCGTGTCTTGAGCTAGCTGTCTGGTGAAGCCGTCGCCGTCTGCTGCTGTGATGCGATGACCAACGTGCGTCATTTGTCTAGTAGAACTACCAAATTCGAAGAGCTTTTACTGTGAAACCGAGTATGGGGAGGATTTGTGTGTAAACTGTAGTACGGGGATGTCGAGGGATTTGTGTGTATATTGTAGGCAACCGTTCACTCGAAAAGACAAGGGGTGGAACAGGTTTCGAGTGGCAAGAATTACATCGGAAAACACCTGGACGACTGTGTTTGGAAAGCCGGCACTTTATAAACCTTCCTCCTTCATATGCAGAACATGCTACAAATTTCTGGTGTCCAACACACGCCCTGCGAAGTCCACCAGAGGGCTCAACAAAAAGAGGAGTTTAGTGAGGATTCTGAAAGCGGGAAATCCGAGACCAAAACGAAAGGCAAAGGCAACGGCACAGCCAAATCCGGCAAATGGTGAGGTTCTTGGCATACTCGTGAAATAGGCCCCACCACTGCTAGCCTAACCAGACACTGTTACGCTATGCGACGTACTACCATGTACAGCGACTGGGCTGTGTATAGTTACACCACTGCGTGCCCGTACTAAATAAATTACTACGGCGGCTCGCCTATAATTATAGCGTTTAGTACTCGTGAATTTAACCCCGGGACGCTCCGTGTACACGGTTAACGTCATACTGTTTGGGGGGGGGGGGGGGGGGGCGTGGGATCTCCGTGTACACAGAGGTCACAGTCCCACCAGTGCATAGCACTGCGTGTTGTGTGTTGCGCACAGCACAGCCCTCTCCAGGACGCGTTTTTTTTTTAAGACGGCACAGATTGGGGCATGGCGCGTGTTAAACCTATGGGAAAAACGTTGGGTTGGGGTTTTTGGTTATGGTTATGGTTAGGGTTAGGGTTAGGGTTAGGGTTTGATGGTTAGGGTTAGGATTAGGATTAGGGTTAGGTTTAGGGATAGGGTCCCCGATAGATTTTTAGTTTCCCCAATCTGTGCCGTCTAAAAAAAACACGCCTCCAGGACAGCGTCTTCGCTTTGGGGAGAGTTCTCATTCAAGGTTCAAGGTGTAGCCCCATTTGTGTGGCATTCATCGGTAGGTAAGCACGGCGGTGGGGGGGGGGGGGGGGGGGCTTCCTTCCACAAATGTTAGACCTCTAGAGTAAAACCCCCAATTTTCGGACACTTACGTTTTTTTTTGGCAATATTTATTCAACTCAAGTAATTTTCCACAAAATGAAATCTATCGGCCCGGGAAACCCGCTCGTGAGGACCGCTCGCGCTCCCCCTTAACTGTTAAGACTAACGCTAGCATTAAGGGGACTGCCCGGCCGCCTCATGAGGACCCCGGAGATTCCTCTAACGTTAAAGATAATAAAAAGTTTTGGTACCTCAAAAGTTTCCCTGAATTTCCTTGTCTTGGTTTGTGTTTCACGTTAAAGTACGTTGTCTGTGAGAATTACTCGCCCCAAAGTGCTCTTTAGTCTCATGTCTTAGTAATCATGCAATAATGGTTTCGTACCAGAGCCGTCGCTGTACAGTGCGATAAATATTGTACAAAACCACTGACTGCGACCAGCAGCGTGCAGCCCATTGTAGTTATGTACGCATAGCTAACTGGGACCAGCAGCCCCATACGCATAGCGTAATGGGGCTTCGCATTGTAACATTCAGGATCATGACAGAGACGAATTAGTATCGCGGGTAAATGTCAATTTAAAATCCCAAAATTTCTTCGATTTGAAGACTTACCAATTAAGTTAAAGTATTGAAAACAGGCTTCGAACAACGATTGGTTCTGCTAGTTGTTCAGTTCTGCCAATAGTCCCTTTCTTTTCGAATTGATGACTGAATGTGACTCGGTCGAGAGGACCTTGGGAGAGCTACTGTACACCATGGACCGATGCATACACTGACTACTACGACCAGCGCATGCGCACACAAACATCTTATCCGTTGATATGGGATTTGAAATTTGTGCGCATGTGATGTGTTCACATGTACTGGCTGTAGTATTCAGTGTACATGGTGTATGTAGCTCTCCCAAGGTCCTCTCGGCCGAGTCACATTCAGTCATCAATTCGAACAGAAAGGGACTATAGGTAGAACCAAACGTTGCCCGAAGCCTGTTTTCAATACTTCACCTTAATTGGTAAGTCTTCAAATTGAAGAATTTTTGGGATTTTAAGTTAACATTTATCCCGCGATACTAAATCTGTCATGATCCTGAATGCTACAATGCGAAGCCCGATTACGCTATCCGTATGGGACTGCTGGTCGCTATGCGTATGGGGCTGCTGGTCGCAGTTAATTGCATGATTACTAAGACATGAGAGCACTTTGGGGCGAGTAAGTCTCACAGTGTTCGTTATATGAAAGGTACTTTAATCTGAAACACAAACTAAGACAAGGAAATTTTTGAGGTACCAAAACTTTTTATTATCTTTAACAGTGCTAGTCATACGGACCCTGGGGAAAGACCTCAAGAGGACCCCTATTCACTTCTTTTTCATTTCACATCTGACGTATAAATTGTCGCAACTTTACACAGTGATTTTCATGGAAGAAAAAATCCTGTCTGTTTTTTTTCTTCAAAAATCGAGTTTTAATCAACCGATGCAGAGCGCCCATCAAAACACGGGTGCCAGCGTGTTCGCACAAGGCCAGACTGCCGCACCTAGCGGCCTGATCCGTCAAAATATTTTCGGTGCTTTTTTCTGCGGCTCCCACATCTCCGCGCGCGAATCAGCCTCGTGAAGCTGAAGTCTGACATCTATTTACACAAATTCGTATACGACAAAAATGAAATCAGTACTAATCTGATCTTGTGCATACATGTCCATATATTCCTTATTACTATTCCACACTGAGTGATAGAGTAGGTGGGTACTCCAGTTTGTTAGCAAACTAATAACTTTGTAGGTATGACGAGTTCACTTCCTTTGTCAATTCCGCGCTGTCCCCTAATTTTTGCCAGTTTTGGCGCTTTCCTGGAATCATCCCGCGGTTGGACGTCACATCACATCACGCATCCAGCACATCCAGACATTGTAAATACCCGAGACTCCAGTGAGCTGCATCTCCACTAACGTCACAAACTCAAACCTGTGTATTACAGTTGAACCTCTATTATCCGGCCTCCCTTTATCCGGATCTCTCTATTATCCGGACACAATCTCGCCGTGATTTTTTTTTTTAATAATTACGGGAAGAAAGGGGGATTCCCAACTCCTTGAGAACTCCTACCCAAACACACATGAATTACATATTACTTCCAATATGATTAACATACATTACATCAAATTTCCTTCAAAATTGCTTACCTTCAGACATTTCAACATCCCGAAACATCCCCAAATGTAACAATGAAAAGGTTGCAGTATACACATTACTACATGTGGTACTACAATGGGCTACATCGGTACATGTGTATATGTACATGTATAAAGCATTGAGTCTCCCGTATCCGGCCAAATCCCTTATCCGGATGAGCCCCGGTCCCGACTTGTCCGGATACGAGAGGTTCAACTGTACTTGATTTATAAAGATATGGGTCGAAAACTAACCGCATTTTTCATGTACTTTTTTGTGGGTCAATACCAGTCAGCTACATGTAGCACTCGCTCAAAAGTCAAGATGTCCGAAGATGTTCGTCCCAAACATTTACGCACGTCGCACTCGGAAATCCCGCACATATAAGTTAATAAGTACTCAAGTAGACCCTACTGTACGTATACGTACCGGTATGTGGGATACACCACATGTAAATGCACAAGAAAGGCCGGCTGGCAGCCCGAACTAGTAATTGTTAGAAGTTGTTTACATTACATACAGCAGGGCTCGACACTAACGGTGGCCCGGTGGCCCGGGGCCACCAAAATTGAAAGTCGGGCCACCAAATTTTAAAAAAGGGCAAATTTGGTGGCCCGCCTCGGGCCACCAAAATTTTTTTAAAAGTACGACAATTAATTTGTA
This sequence comes from Diadema setosum, assembly GCF_964275005.1. Lineage (NCBI taxonomy): Eukaryota > Metazoa > Echinodermata > Echinoidea > Diadematoida > Diadematidae > Diadema > Diadema setosum. Next base: position 27,459,746 of record NC_092696.1, read on the forward strand.
ACTTTTTGCGCCGGAAATTAGCAGTTATATTTGTTTAAAAGATGGATTAAAAGGACTGAATGAGTGCCTGAGAGTGAGTGTTGCGAGTTTGTTGAGGTTTATTTATGAGTAGATGTATGTCCAACTTCCAATTCTTACTATGACTGGATAAAACTTAGATATTTGACTCATTAAAAAAAACAGGACTTTTAATGTTTTTTTATTGTTTTTTTTTTCGGGGCCACCAAATTGGTCTCTCGGGCCACCAAAAATGTGAAATTGAGGATTTTGGCGGCCCCATCGGGCCACCAAACAAAAAAGTTAGTGTCGAGCCCTGCATACAGGATTGACAGCGCGTATAGTAGTAGTGCGCGCGCGACACACTTTTAACGATAGTTGTATAACAACTGATTGAGTGTGCACGTACTGCTAGTGTAAACATTGTGACGTCAGTGACTATACGCTTTTTTGCACGGCGGTGCATGTTAGTAAGAAAATAATGCACGCACACGTGACTCATTTCAGCGCTTCCAATTGGCTGCATTCTTGAACCCATTTTATAATTTAGTAGATAATTATGGAACATCTAACGTTAACGTTAGCTAGGGTCTAGGCCACTACATGTATAAGTTGTTAACGTCGTTAGGCCCCTGGGAGCTGCAGAGAGTCCAACTCTCCTGGGAGATCTCCAGCCAATGCATGCATGAAAATACTAGTAAACTAAGACCCCGTTTACAGTGCGGGGCCGGGCTCGGCCGCGGCTCGGCCGCGGCCGAGTCCGGCCTCAATTGCGCGGCCGAGCCTCGCAATTTTGTCCGTTTACACTGCTGGGCTCGGCCGCGCTTTTGATTCAAACCTTTCAATATTTTGTCGTAGTGGCGCTCTGCTTATAAACAAACGCAATTTGGTATTGTCTGGTTTTTAGACCCTTTGCCAAATGAATTCCGTGGCGACGAAGTCGCCGTTCGGGCAAAGGCCTTTGCCGAAGGAAAAATCCTTTGCAGGACAAAACCACCTTAAACTATACTAGTTTTCCACGTTGAGGGGGTTAATATCGTGAATAGCGAAATAGTACGGGCAGAGGGTCTGGAAGGCAGACTAAAATTGGCCGCGCAATTGGCCGCGCATTTGGCCCAGTTTGCGTTTACACCAAGAAGAGGCAGGGCCCACCTCCAGAGCGAGGCCAAATGCGAGGCCAATTTTGGCCTCGCATTTGGCCTTTTGCGCGTTTACACTCAAGCGGGGCTGGGCTCGGCCGCGGCTCGGCCGCGGCCGAGCCTCGCACTGTAAACGGGGTCTAATAAGATGAATAGAATAAAATGTGCTTAAAGTTATTAATTGAAGTCTAATTTAAGCCAAATTGAATCTTTGAATTAATATTACTTACAATGTAGGCCCCTACTGCCATTGTAGAGTATGGTCTAGACTGTATAGTGAGGTGCCCGCACCTTGTCAGGGGCCCGAATACCGTCACCCCGCTTAAAATTGTTTTGAGCGTACTAAACAAAAATTCATGCCCGGGACTGTGTTCGGTACGCTTGAAACTTGGCAAGGCTACCACAACCAAGCAAATTGTGGTGAAAACCGAACAGTTTTTCGCGAAAATCTGACATTTTAATAGGGTATAGGAATACATGTTATAAGTCACTGGCACGCATCTTTCACGTACGTATCTATGGGAACATCACGGTTTTCCCCACTTACATCTTTTCCGTGCTAAGTCTATGCAGGGAGGTGTAAGAAAAGGAGAGACAACTCCTGCTCTCCTTTGAAGGATGCGCGGCACCGCCGAAAAGTTATGCGCTTAACTACAGGTGGAAATCAGGTGCTTTGACAAAAGAGAGCATCAATAATCGGGACTAGCGCTCTCACATCTAGAATACTTGCCCCTACTGCATTTCGCTCTCTCTCTTTCAATGTGATGGCAACAATGAATTTGTGTACCTTGAATTGGAGCAGCGAACCAAAATGCAGTGTAAAACTGACAATTTTAACAGCAAATAGTTTAAAAGCACGCTGGAGCACGCTTTAGCGAAGTACTTTATTTGAAAGATCAAAATATCCCAGATTAAAGGATAAAGAACTAACATGCGGAAATGTGCGCATTATAGAAAAATATTAGGTTTTTAAGAGGGCCTAATTTTCATTTCGTTTCGATTTGCGCATTACGAAGAAACTAGAAATACATGTTCATAATATTGAATTCTTTCCTAAACTCTTCTAAATCAATTCGAGTATTTCATTTAAAATTTTACGAGGGAATAAAGCTTGTAATTCAACGAAAGGTGAAATGCGTTCCTCGTCTCCGAACTTCGCCTTGCAACTAGAGCGGTGCAGAGCATGACTTCAAAGCGTATAGTGGAATGATAGACATCCCATTGTAACGCTTTGAAACCAAACATGTGTTTGCATGAATTACGAACGAGTTGTCTCTCCTTTTCTTACACCTCCCTGGTCTATGGGAGCGCTGGTGACGAGTTACAGGCCCCTTCCTTTGCGCACAACTATTCCGCATCGTTAGCATTTGACGACGATAGCTGCAAATTTTTGTTATCGATCAGTGAACTTGTGATTCCATAATTGGAATTTTCAGCATTTTTCCTGTATGTGAGTTGGATTTCAGAGAATTTCAGTGGCGAAATGTGATTCAAATATGCGCAAACATTAACTATGACGAGGTGCGGGTCACTCAAGTATAATGTCTAAAAAAAAAGAAAGAAAAGAAAAAGGCTGAGATACATGTAGCATGAGCATTGAGACTTTATAAGAAAGCATCCATCAACCCTGACCGAGCAAGGGACTTGCTGCCCATCAAGTTGGACCACCACTAACCAGGAGAGGAGACTCCAGTTTGCTAGGGTGGATTCAGAGTCAGACGGGAGAATCTCCAGATCAGAAGGGGCTTGGAGTTCGGAGTGTCTGATTCTTTAGTAATTCGTGTACAATTGGCTTTCATGCATTCATTTTGTAAGGACATGGTCTTCAACATTATTTCCCCTGTGCTGTATCTAGAGAATTTATCTTCTCAATTTTCTTCCATTTTAAGATGGTGCTGATGTGCCCGAGGAAAGGACCGACAATGACACATTGGCTACTCCTCCAGCAGAGCCAGAGACTGACATACCCGAGGAAATAATTGAAGACGACGTAGAGGAAATTATGGAAGATGACGTAGAGGAAATTATAGAAGATGACGTAGAGGAAATTATTGAAGATGACGTAGAGGAAATTATTGAAGATAACACATCGGCTACTCCACCAGCAAACACTGACGTGCCCGAGGAAAGCACTGAAGGTGACACTCCACCAGCTGAGAGTGCCATTAAGCTTCCTGAGCTACACTATAGCAAAGACGTCTCAACGGTCGGGCCACCTCCAAAGAATTGGCAGTGGGTGCTAGTACCAGTTCTTCGTCCTTGTGATCCAAAGAAAGGTTGGATACCATGTTTGAAATGCGTGAAACAATCTAGGGGTACATGCAAGCACTTTCTGTTATAATAAACCCCAGCCCCATAGTAAGATTTTCATTTCCCAAATCATGATGTAGCTATCCTATTGGTTGATCATCACAACATGTATGCAGATAGGACAGAAGTTATTTGTTGTTTGAAGGTTTGCATGGTGAAGTAAATGAGGGAGAAAGATTTGTGGTGACACCATGTGTATGTAGTCCTTAATCGAATCATTGTTTGGCAGAAGAGCCTAGAAAGAGGAGAATTGAAGAGGGAAGCAACATATGGGGGTTGTGAGGAGGGAAAAAAGTGAAGAGTAGGGACAGTAATGGGCTAGAAGTTGAAGTTGCACTCTCTCTCCCTTCTCTCAACATAGTCTCATCTCTCTTTGACTTGCCTTTCCTTCGCGAGATTATTCATCCTTTCTTCATTGATTCCGCATTCCATAGTCCACATTGTTCGCTGACTGTGTTCTTCTCTTGGTTTCATGAATCTTCACTTCTCTCTCCTATCTCCATGATTTTCCAACATTCAATTTCTCCCTCTTCCTCTTCCCTTCTATTTCATCTTCCTCTTAACGATGTCCAAACATCTTACTTGATTCTCACTCTATTCTTCCTTACCACTCTCTCTGTTCCTTTCTCTACCATCTCCACTAGTGCAACTTCAACTTCTAGCCCATTACTGTCCCCCACTCTTCACTTTTTTCCCTCCTTACAACCTCCATACGTCGCTTCCCTCTTCAACTCTCTTCTTTCTAGGCTCTTCTGCCAAACAACGATCTGGTTAAGGACTCCTTGTATACTGTATACACATGGTTTCACTGCAAATCTTTCTCCCTCAGGACAGAAGTGTCATTACACACTGTTACTGTCAGCCGCGCAATTTTATAAAATGGGTAGTGAAGAATCCTGCGATCCTGCAATTTCATTGTCCTGTACTGTTTCACCTTGTTTTCTTTCCCTAAATATGTACACCTGCTACCTGAATGTAATTTGCATCTTGCACACATGTTTGCACCTTGAGCATATGTAATGGAATCAGTTTCTGAGCAGTACAATTTCAAATGATTATAATAATGATAATAATAATAATGATAATGATAATGATGGTAGTAATAATAATGATAATGATAATATTAATAATAATGACGATTGTAATTATTTTTATTATTATTATCATTATTATCATTATTATACTGATATCATTGCTATCATCAATATTCAAATTTTTGGTGTTATTTTCTTCTAAAAAAATCAAGAGTTACATATACAACTGTATACTATTTGAGGGAGGGGGAGGGGGAAAAACCTTATTTAGGCACAGAATCTGTACCTTTTTTGTCCATCCGTATTTGCAATGTTGTTTCTGTACTACCTGGTAAGTACTACATGTACTATTCATTGAATTTTCTTCTTTGTATGATAAAGCTACACCGCCCCAGAGAAGTGTCGAAGGCCACACAAGGACAAAGGGCCAGAAGAAGAAGAGTCAGATTCAAGGTCCTGTTCCTCATGCTCCAGTCTCAGGTGAGATACTGTAAACGTCATAAATTTTCGCGATTGGGGAATTCCCGACTATTTCGCGAGTGGTTAGATTCGCAGTTGTGGAATCTTGTTCTGAACGGAGAAATGTACAGGCGTACATCACATTCACATCGGGATCAGAGTCAATATTTTCACGTGTCTTAAATTCCGCGAATTGCACCTGACTTGACAAATTCACAAAAGTGAAAACCTCATGAAATATTTGACATATACAGTATTCTACAACAGGAAATTTTAGGATGCCTGAAACTTTTGCAAATTTTGCAAGGAGCCAAGACTTGCGATAGTAAAAAGCACGCAAATGCTCTTCTCTACTCATTGCATTAAATGCCACTTGGCAACTTGCGACCATCAAAACCAACAAAAACTTGCCATACATGGATTTTTAGTAAAGGGCAGATTCTGAAAGAGCAGACTATATATTCAAGCTGTAAAATGTTTAGGTAGCTCAATTTAAATGGAGTCTCCTAACATATCTTAATATTGGCAAAAAAGCACACACTCTGGAAAAGTGTGAACCGAGAAAAGAGGCCCTGAAGTTACAGGGTCTATTCAAGTGCTTAATTTCACCAAACTGTGCTAGCTGTGCGATGAATGGGACAAAAAACAGGATGTAAACCACTGGAGCTGTAACAATGAAGAGATACATGTAATCAGATTAAGGTGAAATTAATCTGGTCATGATTAGTGCCAACTTTCAAAGCATTAGCATTATCCCTTATATAGGAAAAAAGTTTTACTAGACTTGGAAGTGAAGAGTGTGCAAAGGGTTGTTAGGAAATGAAGAGGGGCCTCTAAAGACATACTGTACCTGATCTCATTACTCGAAAAACTGCTTAAAATGCACTTTCCCATGATCCCAAAGTAAAGAATAATGTAGAAGAAGGGTAGCTCTTCCACAAACTATGAAAATCCCAATATTGACTTTGTTGACCAGTTTCACCTTTTTTGAGTACTCGCGTGAAATCAAGGGGTGTGACTTTTTGTTCGTTTTGTGATGTATGGTCTCATGTATAGTTGCATTCTGTTTTACTCCATTTTTGTCAAGCCCACCTGAGGTGTGGGGAGACTAAGGGATCGCCTGTGGCGTCTGTCCGTCCGTCGTCCGTCCGTCAGCCGTCCGTCCGTCGTCTGTCCGTAACGCTACAAAAACTTGAATAACTCTCTACTGAGGATTTCAATTTCAATCAAACTTGGAGGGAAGAGTATAAATACAAAGTTACACATTGTATCAAATATTAAGGGCACCTCAAGGTCAAAGGGCACAGGCAGAGGTCAATGAACTTTAGGGCCCAATGTTAAGTTTTTAGGGCACGTTTCGTTTATGGCTTGTAACTTTTGATGTATCTGTCTGTATGTGACCAAACTTAGATGGTAGATGTCCTTGGGAAGTTGAAGGTTACCTTAAGGTCAAAGGTCACAGACAGGGGTCAACGAAATTTTAGGGCCCAATGTTAAGTTTTTATGGTGCATTTTGATTATGGCTCATAACTTTTGATCCCTTTGTCCGTTTGTGACCAAACTTGGATGGTAGATGTCACTTGGGAGGTGAAGGTCATGACAAGGTCAAAGGTCACAGAAAGGGGTCAACAAATTTTTAGGGCCCATTGTTAAGTTTTTATGGCGTGTTTCGACTATGGCTCTGAACTTTTGATTGCTTTGTACGTTTGTGACCAAACTTGGATGGTAAATGTCCCTTGGGAAGTTGAAGGTCACCACAAGGTCAAAGGTCATAGGTGGGTCAATGAACTTCTGGGAGTTAGAAAAGTATCAAGATTTCTTGTACGCGAATGGGCGAGACACAATTTGGTACTTGCCTTGTATTATATCATATCATATTATTTTCTTTATGCTACCTGGTACTCTATATATTGAATTTTCTTATGTTTAAGATAAAGATAAAGCACCCCAGGAGAAGACCACTGATGACTCAGCCACAACGCCATCCACAGAGCAACAGAAAGGGCTTCCAAAGCAAGGCCCTCTTCCTCCTGCCACAGTCGCAGGTTAGATACTGCAAGACCAAAAATTTTAGCATGCATGAAACCTTTGCGAATTTCACAAGGAGCCAGGTTTTGTGAAAGTTAATAGCACAGAATAGCTTAGTTGTCTACTCAATACATTGAATACCAGTGACAGTTTGTGAAAGTTTTATGTCTCAAAAAGATAAGTTATCATGTAAAGTTGTTGTAAACGTGGAATGAACAAAATAGATAAATTTGAAACACTCCACATCCACACTATGATATACAAGATTGCAACTTGAGATTTGTTGTCAGTGTCAATGTTAAATTTAGATTAATTCATTTTGGAAATAAAATATCCAAGATATTGTTCTATCAAGTTGAACACTATTAAAAAGCAAAATCATCGAGAGTCAAAATTTAGTTATCTATTTCACTGTTTTTCAGCTTTTGTTTTGTTTTTTCTCTTTTCGAAATTGTCTCTGACCAATTTTTCACCATACATAGCAAAGAAATAATCATTCAAAATGATAAATAGTAAAAATTATGAGGTTTCTATGACTTTAATAACAGCACACATTTTTTTCAAAGAAATTGTATGCAAAATCACAAAATTGTGCCCATTTTGGGGTGACATTTGTTACAGAAACAGTCCATGCGGATGTTGCAAATTTGGTCTCAAAAGTTTGCGCGAGACTTAAAGAAAAAGGAGATCTAGAAGACTCAGGACAAGGCCTCATGCTGCACAAATACAATGTATTGCAGGAAATGTCAAGGGGGGGGGGGGCAGATTCCACCCCTCCCTCTCCCCTCATGGACCTTTTAGGCTTAATCATGTAAAGAAATAGTCCACTAAAGCAGAAATCATGTAAAAAATAGCCCATTAACCCTAATCATCATACCATATGATTTATAACCTTAGACGTATCAGGAAATATTTTGATGAGAACAGTATGAAAATGATTGTCCAAGTATGTATTGTTAGTAAATTGGATTATTGTAATGGGTTATTATATGGACTCCCTGATTCTCAAGTTGGGCACCTGCAGCAAGTCCAAAACTCCTGTGCAAGGCTTATTTGTAACAAACCTAGATTTTCAAGGATTACTCCTCTTCTGAAAGATTTACACTGGCTTCCGATTCGTAAACGAATATTGTTTAAGATCTTGTTGATTGTGTATAAGTCACTTATCGGTCAAGCCCCCAGTTACATATCCGAATTATTAGTGTTTAAATCTCATCGACATACTCATAATTTAGTTCTAAGGACACTCTTCTTTTACAGATTCCAACATGTAAAACAAAAGTAACATTGGGAGACAGAGCATTTGCCTTTGCAGCTCCCAAAACTTTGCAATGATCTACCATTAGAAGTCCGGAAATCCCCAACAGTAGCAGTCTTTAAATCACGACTCAAAACACACCGTTTCATTAAATGTTCGTTATTATCAAGCACATCAGAAGCTTTTGCAGCGCAGAAGAACATATGTCTATAGGTTTTGCGCTTTATAAATTGATACATTATTATTATTATTATTATTATAACTAGGCCGGGGGGCCTCCGAGGCCCCCCCCCCAACGTTCCGCGCGATATATCGCAATCGCAAAAAGCTTTCGCCTCGACGTTTCATGACTTTTTTCTTTTGAGTCTCCTGCATCTTTTGACACCAAATTTGCGACACTCGGGCGCGCGGTTCCAAAGTTACGCTTAAATATGTACATGTATGTCAGACCAAAAATTGCTCGAAAACGTGAACTCGTGTACAATTTCAATGCAAACTGTGCTTACAGGCAAATTTCATAAAAGCATGATTATTTTGGTGTTTTATTGATTAAAATCAATGAATAACATATTTTATTGTTCGGAGCGAAAATTTTTTTTCATCGAAAAAACAAAGGAAAACATACAAACTCAAAAAAACAAAGAAATACATAAGAAATTCAAAAAACAATAAAATACTTAAGAATCTTTTTCTGATATCACAGTCTTTTTTATTACATGTGATAAGGACACTATTTAAGGATATTTACACAAAAAATTTGCCTGTTTTTAGCTTTATTTTGTGATTTATACCAGATTGTCTGATTTCATGCATCATTATGCATGATTTAGCATAATTTAGCAAAAATGATAATTTTTTTGAAAAGTTAACTTCAAGGTATTTTAGATTACATCATAGGCAATATGTGTGCCAATTTTCATCGCGATCGCGCGATCGACGGTTGAGATTGGGGGGGGGGGTGGGCCTGGGAGGCCCCCTTCCCCGGCTCTATCAACTACAACACCTAAATAGCCTGGCCTAGTTAGGGTTAAAGCAGAGCGCACTGTATTTAAAAGCAATCAAAAATATTTCCTAATCAAGATGTAGTACTGTATACGCTATAATTTTCGCGTACATAAATTTTCGCGAATTGTCGCTGTCACACATTTTCGCGAGTGGTTAAATTCGCAATTGGGGGACCAGAGAAAATATGAAGTGGCGAAGAAAGTGTGAATTTTCAACTTACTAGCAAATAAGAATGATACTAGTTATACACTGCATGAAAAAAACTTACCAAACTCTGCAAACTAGTAAGTTAGAATTCAACATTTTTGAAGTGGTTAAGTCCATCGCGCTAGATTTCTGACGAATGGTCCCCTTGCGATAATGGATTGGCTCTCTACAGTATTCGTAAGTAGACGTGGAAGAGCGTAAACAAGCTTAGCCAGTATGGTCTGTTCGGTAAGCCGTGACATGGTATACTAGTACTGAAATGTTCGTATCATCAAAGCAAGGGATTCATTTTGGAAGGTAATATTTTTCGCGTGTTGTTAATTTCGCGAATAGCTCTCGACTCGCGAAATTCGCGAAAATAAAACCCCCGCGAAATATATAGCGTATACAGTATTCAATGGTAACTAGCTATTATTTTCGCGCAACAAAAAAGAACATAGGCTGCAATTTGCAAGTTTCCTGTCTCAAAATTTGAAGCCAAGCGACCCGAGATGTAGTAAAAGTGGAAATCAATGATGATTCAAATTTGGGGTTTCATTTTTTTAAGTTTCAGAAGTTATACTTGTGGGAGGATGGGAGGGGACACCTTATTTGGACAGATAATCGGATCATAACTTTTACATTTACCTTGTTTTTTTATACGAGTGCATCTTTGTCCATTTTCCCTAAGCGCTGTAACTTGAATTTTCTTTCTTTTGAAGGTGGTGATAAAGCGCCCCAGGAGAAGAACAAAGGTGCCTCATCTTCTACTGCAGCCACAGCGCAAAAGAAGAAATACCTGCTTGTGGGTCCTCTGCCTCATGGCCCTGACCAAGGTTAGATACTCTAATGCCCAGCTTGCATGAAAGTTATGAATAAATGAATAAATAAATAAATAAATGAATTAATAAATGAATGAATGAATGAATAAATGAATGATTAAAAAGATAGATAGATAAATGAATAAATAAGTAAATAGTTAAGTAAATAAGTGAATTAATAAATTAAAAATAAATAGATAAATAGATAAATAAATAAATAAATGATAAATCGAAAGATAGATAATAAATCAAAAGATCTGGAAAATTATGCCAGTACCCATTTAGTAGATGAATTGCCTGAAACTGTCTGATGTTTTCTTTGTGGTTTTATGCCTCACTGTTTTTATTGTTTATATATACAGTGTTGAATATATAATTGGATAAGTTTAAAAACATTGGAGGTCAACAAAGGAATATCAGAATTATTTCTGTGACCCACAAGTCTCTTGGTAAAGTCTTTATATTAAAGAGGCTTTCAAATTAACATAATTTGAAATAGATGTAAATTAACATGCATTGATCTATCTTGCGTAATTTAGAAAGTTATTGACATGAAAGTAATATTACTGTACTTTTCATTTAATAATAGACCATTACATGTATGGAATCTTCAGTTGCTAAAATGTTAATGTAATTGCTATGGAGAGAGTTGTGCCCACCCTGGGCAGGCACACTTGTGCAAGACATTGTGATGTTTAATGGTTATTGAAATGATGAGCATAAGAGGGCTTTTTCATGTACCCCCCCCCCCCCCCCAGTGAACCGGAGACAGAGACATCTACTTAGCCATAATCCACTTGAGAAGCCTCTTCAATTCAATTCAGTTCATACATTTATTCAGTAATAAAAATCGTTTCGATATAAGATGTTTACAAAATGTGGCAGGTACAGTTCTGAGAAAGCCAGAGGCTTGTTAAAATAGAATGTACCCTCAAAAACAAATCATGCACATATTGCGATTCAAACATTAAAATATCAAATGATAAAATGAGCACAGAGAGAATGAAACTTATTTGAACAAGCACGAAATTAAAATTAACAGAAATTACCAATAACATCAAGGAAACATGGAGAGAATAAAACATACTAAGACAGAGGACAAAACAAACAACATCACATGAAGCAAAGCAAACAAAACAGAACGAGGTATAGAATGAGACTACAAAAATACGTGGAAACAGTACGAGAAGACATTCCCGATTGCAGCTCATGTAAAATACTTAATAAAAAAATGTAATTCAAATTTCCTATTTTGACTAAAATGAGGAGAAGGCAAGAGCATATCAAAATTTTTTCTTGAAATTGTTCAGAGGCAGCTTTTTAAGATTTTCTGGAATTCCGGAGTTCCAAATATTAGATCCATGAAACCTTATCGACTGTTTTTGGGCACAAGTTGTTCCGAAACAGAATGGATAAATATTGAATTGATGCCATGTGTTTTTTGAGTTAATTTCATTACAACGTTTCAAATAATCCATTATCCATAATCCATTTCTATTTCACTACTATTTAATACTGAAATCCTACTTCAATCTCTGAAATTTTATCAGTATGAAATCTTGTATATTATAATGCTTTGTGTGACTCTTCATAAATAATGGTTTGATGAAATTCATCGTTGCTGTAAAGGAGTTTATGTAGCCAGTCTCAGAATGAAAGAGAAACCGAGTGCATACTTAATTGTTTTTATTTTGTTGTCACAAATTTCCAATGTTCACCACATTCGATTTGAAGTATTTCTGGATGTATCATATTTTTCATATCTAATCTGACTTGTATTTTCTTCTGTTTCAGGCAGTGATAGAGCTCGCCAGAAGAAACGTGTCTCATTCACAATTTCAGCCAGAGAGATACTGAAGCGTTACGACTCCCCAAATCTTCTTCCTCATGGTCCAGTCTCAGGTTGGATACTGTAAAACCCAAAATTTCAGCAAAAGTTTTGCCAAGATTTATGACTGAAAATAGCACGCAAAAGCTCTGGTCTACTCAATGCATTGAATGCCAGCGGCAATTTGCCAAAGTTGCATGCCTCGAAAGGATTGTCATCATTAATAGTTATTATAAACACTGCGCTTGATGGTAAAATAAACACATAAATAATACTTGAGTCTAGCAATGAAAGAAAAGCAGTATTAACAATATAGATAGCAAATAACAATGATCAAATCATAGTACAGTCAAACCTGTCTATAGCGGCCACCCAAGGGAAACAAAAAAGTGGCCGTTACAATTGTATATACAGGTGGCCGCTATAGACAGGTTTTCCAACTTTGTATGCATTGCCTACAAGTGCATATGTATCATCGTTCTATACATCTATAAGTAGCGGGTACGTACATTGTACATGTGCATGTATGCGTATACGTATGCACATGTGTGTTTTATGCATTGAACAATGCCGGTGTTCTTGATATAATTATTGTTGCACAGTAGCACGTGTACAGTCGTGGAGAAAGCTTGATACTTAATGAGCGATGAATGCAGCGATTGCGATCACTGAACGTTGCCAATGAATGACTGGCACGGCTACTAAAAGCAGAAAAACGCGCTGAATTATCAGCTCATTGGCCGCTTCTGACAGGTTAAAAGCTACTACGGGAAACAAAATTTGTGGCCGCTGGCCGCGTTAGACAGACAAGTATACACATTGTCTTTAAACAGGGCTTTTCTGTGGGGGGGGGGGGGGATTTTTTTTTAAGTATGAGAAGCAGTAGAAGGCTGGAACAATTCAAATTTTGAGTTTTTGTTCATCTTGTTTTATATTCATGAAAGAAAATAGCACACAATCACTCTGGAGTACTCAATGCTTTGAATGCCAGTGGCAATTTTGCGAAAGTTTCATGCCTCAAAATGATTGTTATCATTTAAAGTTTTTAGTATTATGATTAAGGAAAGAAAGAAAAGCATCATTAGCAATATACATTGTAAATGACAAATAACAATGAGCACGGTGTAGTATGCAGATGAAGCTAGCTGTTATGGTATTAAAGGCAGTAGAAGGATATTAATGATTCAAATTTTGGCTATATGTTCATCTTTGTTTTATATATCTCCATCACCCATTTTTCATAATTACTCTGAATTGTATTTTCTGTCTCGAAAGGTGGTGATAAAGTACCCCAGGGGACAACCAAACGCAAACCAACCCTCCCGACTATTCTCTCCCCAAAGCGACGGAAGCAGTCCGTCATGACACAACGTACTCTTCCGCGTGCTCCAGACACAGGTTGTAAAAACCAGAAATTTAAGTGTGCATCAGACTTATGTGAATTTCTGTGTTCTCAAATTCTCTCTGTAATTTGTTCCCTTGGCATTTGTGCTCATTTCCAATATTTAAAAACAATAAAATATCGTAATGTAACCCATGCATAATAAAATAATTTTAAAGAATATAAGATTATTGGCACTGATGAGACAAGGAATAATGTCAAGGATAGAAATAGAAATGATATTGCTCAATATGTACATTTTTATGGTGCAATAGTAACGAGCTGTGATAGAAGTAGAAAGAGGAGAAGGCTAAATTCTTCATGATACAAATATTGGGTTTCATTTAAAGGGATGACTAGTAATTAATCAGTGGAATCAGTGGGAATGCTGGGGGATGATTGTTCCAGTCCTTGTGGGATTCATTTAAGAGTACATTATATATTTATTATTGTGTGAAATTTATTTGCTTCAGAATGGTCTCATATTCAAGTAATGTGGAGTTTAATGTTTCCAGGTTTAATAGCATGCCTGTACAGTGATGGGTCACATTTATGTGAATGCGGAGCAACAGAAGACCTGTTTCTGTAACATAGGACGTTTTTGAATAAAAAAAAAAAACAATCCCAAAGCAGCAAAAATGATCTTCTGTTTGTGAAATTC